>NW_020230657.1:0-224059 GCF_003227715.2 Harpegnathos saltator | reverse complement strand
TCAGTGTGAACGTACAAAGGACAACAAACTTTACGTGATCATTTTGGTCCGTTGGGTCAAAAATATATGGGAGCTGTGCTAAGTAGTGGAAAGATAACACTATAGATTATGTTTACGGCGTACGTCTAGTAACGATGGAGTGATGCTCGGTGATAAACGTATCGATGTGGACAGACGATAATATAATCATAGGCGAAACAGGATACATTGGAACACCCGGTCTTTACGAGCTAATATTCAAAAGAATCCCCGACGATTCTGTGTACACCGAAGCTGATATGCAAAAATACAAAAATATACTATTGGCGACAAATACTCACAGACGCGGGTACCTCCCGCAAAATCCTATACTCGGTAACAAGGGACACAAATATAAACATATAATCGCCCCTAGTATCAGATGCGTCGAGCAATAAAGTGGGAGGAAAAGGTTTATACGCATCGCAAGCTATGATGACCTTAAATGACAACAATATCGATTACGTGCATTGGGATATCCCAACGACTGGTGGATCTGCGATAGCTTGACGCTTCGCGCCAAGCTGGCAACAACTCACGAGCACGAAATTTTATCGATTATCGAAGAACTCCGTGAAGCTGGTCTCATTATAAATTAAGCAGCGTGGCATTGACACAAATCAGTCAGTCGGTTACAACTTGTTCCGAAATGTCGATGAATAAGTTTGGACTGTCGCGAGGAAAACAATGGTGCGAAAACTGATCGAGCGCATCAATGGAATGAACATGTTGAAAATTACATACATGAAAATGCCCTTTGTTTAAACGCTGCCAAAGTTTTTGATGCAAAATCGCGCAAGATAAAACATGTAGCGCAGCCTGAAGCCGACAGTGACGTTGCAACCAAACAATACGTGGAAGAATGTGTTGCAGGTGTGAGAAATCATTGAATGATGTTGCAACCAAACGATACGTACATGAAAATGCCCTTTGTCTAACCGCCGATGGCAAAGGTTTTGACGCAACAGGGCACGCGATACATCATGTAACGCGGCCGAGAGCCTTCAATGATGTTGCGCATAAAAATTATGTGGATGAGAGTATAAAGTCTGTAAAACTTCTGCTGCATGAGAGTAACGTTGAGAAGAAGCAATATATAGATGAGAATATAAATTCTGTAAAGCTTCTACTGCCTGAGAGTAACGTTGAGACGAAGCAGTATGTAGATGAGAATGTTATAAAATTGAAGGATTGGCTGGAAGACTACCAGAAGAAAAACATACTGAGCATAAATAGCATTCATGAGAACACAGAACGAATTTTAGACTGGACAGATTCAGAGATAAAGAAATCGTCGAAAATATAAAAGTAGAATATTGCAGTTGAATCGACATTGTGACGTGGCGGCTGTGGGGGCGCCCGTCACAAGGAAAAAAACCCTCGGTCTATAAGCGAGAATCGCGGGAGCGGGGGGGGAAGCTGAATTACCTCCCCCCGCAAGTAATAGCCCTAAGAATTATGAGCGTGCAGGTGCGACGGTCCCGCGCCCCCAAGATTTGTGCCCACGGACCTCCCGAGCCGGCCACCCGG
Organism: Harpegnathos saltator; assembly: GCF_003227715.2. Lineage (NCBI taxonomy): Eukaryota > Metazoa > Arthropoda > Insecta > Hymenoptera > Formicidae > Harpegnathos > Harpegnathos saltator. The sequence goes on along the minus strand of NW_020230657.1, from coordinate 222,511 downwards.
ACAGGAAGACCAGGGAGGATGCCGAGGACGTCGCTCACCGCCCGGCGCGGCCAGCTCAGGTGAATGCGCTCTTTTCTCGTCTCGTCGCCGAAAGTTTATCGTTATTCCGCAATGATTACCGCTGCCGTGTATTATTCCGCAGGCTAACACGACAACACGGATGAGGCAGCAATATACCGTCGAACACGTTCTCGACGCATGGGTTGCTAGCCAAAGACAACGGCTAGACGGACAAAGAGCCACGCTCGTGAGACGCCGTGAGCGAGAGAGAGAGAGAGAGAGAGAGACCGAGCGAGAGAGACAAGGAATCCGTTCCGCGGATGTCAACAGAATTCGCGGAAGGATTCCCGGACGAAAAAGAAAGAAAGGAATAACAGGGATAAAAAAACGAGAGATGGGAAGATCCGTTTTTCTCTCTCGATGACGAGTTGAGTTTTTCGCCTCGAAAAAAAGATTCAGATTCGTTTTTGGCCTAGAACCGATAAGATTGAATTACCGCTCGTAAGAGATAAAGATTGGTGTACCGCTCGTAAGAGACAAAGATTTGTGTGCCGCTCGTAAGAGAGATAGAGATTTGTGTGCCGCTCGCTGGAGAGAGGAAATCGAGTGAGAGTTCCCAAGAGCTCCTAAGAGTACCGGAAAGCAGAGGAGGGCCGTGACGGACCGAAGGCCAAGGCCGCGGAGAAGCCGAGCTGCCGCTGGACGCGCGACCGGGCTGACCGACCCGTCGACCATCGAGGACCACGCCGCCGGGAGGTGCCCGTAATTGTAAGACCGTCCGCCTGCTTGTTTTTGGTGTTCCGTGTGTTTGCGTGTATCATCAGAAAGTTGGTTTTGTTGCGCCGAGCGGTAGCGAACTTGCGAGTAAGCGGGCGGAGAGAAACTATACCATCCCGCGAAGATTCGGAACGTACCGGCTCCCGACCAGAATAAAGCGAATTTTCATAGAAGTCGCGCCGTTCTAATTCTTTCCTGTCTTCTCGTTTTCCTGATTTCCGACGAACCCTTCCCGTCTGCCGACTCGAATTAATCTCGAGCTACCGGACCCGACGGATTCATGCGCCGCGGGTAAGCTTCGTCGTTGGTGAGTGGTGCAGCTCGCTGCACCTGGCGCCCAACACTTGGTTGATGCAAGACCGCGGCGCACGGACCGACGGCGGTTTGTCGGCGCTTCAAAAGAAACGTCGCAACATATAGTATCGACATAAGCAAGAGACAGTTCATCACGAGCTGCAATGGTGAAGCAATCGTCAAAATTTAACAAAAAGAACAAAAGTTTAGAGAAGTAACTCATCGGTACTATTTCAGCTGTTTCTGCCGGTGTAAAGCGACAAAGCTTCACGCATGATGGGAAAACGACTCGGCGAGTAACGGGGAAAAATAATGAGAAGAAATATTCCGAAAAAGAACAACTAGTGAAAGACACTTTTCAGCACTTTACACACTTCAGCGAGACGAAATTTTCCTCGCAGACGCGTCATAGTGCGTGGATACGATGATCTTTGGCAGGCTGATGTGGTGGAAATGCGTTCTTACTCGCGATTCAATGGAGGCCACCACTACATACTCACCATTATCGATGTACTGAGCAAGCACGCATGGGCCGTGCCGTTAAAGAGCAAAAGCGGAAAGGAGATAGCCGAGGCATTCGCAAAGATAATTCGAACGGATGGAAGATGTCCGAAGAACTTGCAAACTGATCAGGGAAAGGAGTTTTACAATACAGAGTTGCAGAGACTTGTGAAGAAACACGGTGTCAATCATTATTCGACTTATTCAGTAATGAAGGCATCTGTTGTGGAGCGATTCAACCGCACGGTAAAGAACAACATGTGGAAAATGTTTACGTTCAACGGAACTTACAAATGGATCGTTACCGCGCCTCGTCGCTGAATACAACAAGCGAAAACATCGAACTATCGGCGTGCGTCCTATCGATGTGACTCCTATGATTGCTAATAAGTTCTTAAACACAGTCTATAGTAACATAAAGATTGCAGCGCCTGCGAAATTCAAAGTGGGTGATCTGGTACGTGTCAGCAAATTCAAAACTATCTTTGAAAAAGGCTATACACCGAATTGGACAACCGAAGTGTTTAAAATCGTTAAAGTGCAGACAACTAATCCTGCAACTTACCTACTCGCAGATTCGCGCGGGAAACCTATCGCCGGAGGTTTCTACGAACACGAACTACATAGTGTCACCAATCCAGATGTATATTTAGTAGAAAAGGTGTTGCGCAGGCAAGGTGACAAAGTATATATAAAATGGTTGGGATTCGACATAATTCATGGATACAAAAGGATAATGTATTGTAAAAAATAAATACAGTTTTGTTAGAACATTTGATGACATATTTAATTGTAAAATAGCTAATAAAACAAATAAACGTTATAATAGTATACTATAATGTCTCCATGGTAATGTCTTTATTGAATCAGGCATAATAAATCGTTTATCATCGTATGGACTGAGAGCAGTTTTCGTTTCGAATACCGTGTATACCTCATGCAACTTGGATCTTATGTACGATTGACGCCGACTCGTTTCAATTTCCTCTCAAACAATGCGTGTAATCGTCAAAATTGATCGTTCGTGCTATAATATTCCTCTTAACACCCTTCGCCCTTTTAGTATCCTTTTTACCTTCTACTTTCAGCGCATACATTTTTGCTCTGAGCCCGACGAATTCTGTCATTATTCCGTAAGCTCCGTTATTTTCGTCTTTCATAAGCCCTGGAACTTTTTTGTTCTTAAGCGGTATACCGTATATGTTATTTTGAGGATCGCTCGTATCAAACCTAGCAATGTCACGTTTCATTAACTCATACATCGTCGGACATTACATGGTAAATTAAACTATCTGTGTCCGTATACAGTACTTTACATTTCTCGCGATATAAAGGTGGCATGTACTCATGGTGAAATTCATACAAGCAGGCCTTAGATATGTCGAGAATACACATACCCACATAGATCGGCTTGTTGAACTTCACTTCGAGTTTTCGCAATTCAACTGCAACCAAATTTTCTGAAAAGATGCTCCTGCTATGAAAATTGGGCATTGCGACCATTGCCTCTGCACCCCATCGTCCATCCCATTTTGTCAAAAGTTTTACATCGACATGATAGCGAACATTTTCCATTGTTTTGCCGAATACCGCGTTGTTCATCAATTTGTATAAATTTTTCTCAAAATCGTTTGTTGCATGCGTTCGAAACTGCGTATTTAATTCTATGTAGTTGCGTAGCCATGAAGATTGTACGAATTGGAGTATGCGATGAATCTTTCCGCTATGAAGACCATGGCGTATGCACTGCTGCAGGTTGCGATAATGAATAACGTAACACTGCTTATTATATAAAATCGCAAGGAGTTTTTCTTGCCGTTTGTTCGGGGGCTTCGTTTGCGTTGGACAGAACGGTAGATCTACGTGTGCATCATGCAAGTGTTGGGGATACTCCAAATCAACCTCGAGAATATAACCTGTGAGCGAATCTAGCGGGATTGATGAAACATCAAAATTCGACGTATCATCAACCCACTTAAATTCAGCGTATGGTAACGGTTGACACATTGCCCAGCCATACAAATTATTTATATCAAAGTACATGAGGTATGAGGATGGCTTCGATGGGCCGTAAGATTGCATGTATCGGTTATTGGCTTTTGCGTATCTACTGGAACACTGACTCAGACCACCACGTATACCGCGTTCGATAAACATTACCATATCAATATCTGTGAGTAATTCAAAATTAATTTTTGTATGTTTCAACATCGTGTCCCACGTGAAACCTGGCAATGTGTAATAATGCGCGGGATCTAGACCGTAACTTTTGATACAACTATCGTGGAAATTTTCGAAAATATCAGCCAATAACAAAACATCAGTCTTCAGGTACAAATCGCTATATTCGCCTAAGGTTTGAATAGAAAACCGTTCCCATACGTTCACGGCATGTGTGTAATCGCTCTCAGATACTGTATCATCTGTCAGCGAACTATAGAATAACTCGCGCGGTGGCAAACATTGATCCTGCAGCTTGTCATTACAATCCACATATTCGTACGAAAAGACACCTTTTGGCGTTAATAAATCAAAATCTTTGTTGGACAAGTTTTTAAATTCGGATTGAAGAATTTTTAATTTGTCTCCAGTGAGAAACGATGCTAATTTATCGAGACTGGTACTGAGAAATTTGTACGAATCGATGAACCGCAATTTAATATGATTTCGCCAGTCTGATGTTTTACTTGTTGTATCATTAATATGTTTGGTAAATGAAATATATTTTTCTTTCGTTAATGGTAGTACATCGACGTGACCTTCGAACGCGGTGGCTACTTCCTCGATAATAAAATGAGCGTCATAACCTGATAAGTTATGAAAAACTACTGGAATATAATAGGAATCTGTATAATTTAAATTACAATTGGAATGTGCCGGACTCCTGTATTGTCCGGTTAAATGACAGTGATCGCGTACGCGTATATCCCCCACTGCGAATAATTTTTCACATATATGACAACGCGTTGCACTATAAAATGCTGCGCACTGTTCTTGTGATAAAATTTCCATAGGGATATTATTACGCAGAATAATTTTTATACGATGCGCCAATTGTTTAAGTTCCTCGACGAACCACGAAATGCAATTCGGATCGCGACGACACTGATATGCGGATAATGATTCATCGTAGGAACATCGTACATAATAAGCTATACTATGTATTTTATGATGCTGATACACATACGATTTTTTTTCTTCGTTTGGCGTTTTCTCTAGAATGCATTCCAGGTCAGCGTACACCACGAATGGAATCCGTTCCCTTCTGCTGTAATTAGTAAAATTGAGCCACTTGTTGGCCTCTGTTGGCAGGATGACTGCACAATCATTCAACTTGTTGCAATCTATGATATGATTCTCCAGTTTTTCGTTGGAATAAAAATAATGCAAGCAACTGAAAAGAAATGGATATTACGAGTTATTCTTTTATTTCATATTTGTTATATTGTATTTATGGTGAATATCTCCTTACCGATCGCATATATACTTCTTGCATTTTTTCTTACTTAGCTGCATGTCCACAAGACGTGACAAATTCTTGATCCACACGAAATGTCCCATGTTGCACTCTTGTGGATCTTGCATATATAACAAATTTACATGCATTTCCTTCTTACTGGCGAGACGTATCAGAACGATCGTACATGCTTTTTCTTGCTTCTTTTTATCTTGAATGGTGTATACGTTGATGGATATGTTGTTTAGCTGTTCAAACTTGGTAATTTGTTTAATCGTCATTGGAAATTCAATATCCTGAAGATTGAATATTTTGGTGTAATGTGGGTACGGAGATTCCCGGTTTCCATTTCTTTCAGCTGGATATAATGCCGCGACCACAGACCATGCAAAACATGCGTTGTCTTTAGTTCGTACGTTTATTACGGCTTTCTTCAATTTTATTTCGCGAGGCAGCTCAATGTTGCACCCTGCATGCAGTGGATTGTATTTGTTCACATTGACTGTGAGATCAAGTATGCGTAGCAGTGCCCAGCCACTATCACGTTCTTGAAATTCTTCCAAAGATGCCAAGGTAGGCTCGATGACGCGTTGCTCGTTTTACCATTTATCCAAATCTAAAGCAGAAAAGAGTTTACTGTTTCTCGTGTTAATGCTTTTGAATGCATGATTGTCGCCTGCGATAAACTCGCCATTGAACACAGTGTTCACCTTAAGATTGCCGTGCCTTTCCATAGCACTTCGCACGTGCTCGAGCACTGTACTCTTCGCATCTTGAAGAAATCGAAGAGGTTCGATATGGTTAATAACTGCGCCGGTTGATATGCGGCTTTCGAACGCTGTATCAATTTCTCTCCATACCAATTCTGCATCTTTTGATGCGTGTCCAGCACCCACGTGTATGAAGCGTTCTTGCACAGAAATTTTCAGTCCCTCGAGTCGTGCAATACGAGCCACCACTGATTGCGCGGCGCCAATCGACAATCGCGATCGTTTTGCTCGACTTTGTTCTTCCAAACATCTGATACACTTGTCAAACTTTTGCATCCACGCGTCGTAAGCCTCTCGCGAATTCAGACGAGTGGATTGCTCCAACAGTTCTCGTTCGGTTTGAGTGAAGTCTTCCATTTCTTTATTAACTACAGAGAATACTCGGCTCTTTGGAATCCTTTACTTTATATTCTTTGCGTTAGAAAACGTTCGGATATGCGCGAGTCAAATGACGACCGTGAAAGAAGGAGGGCGTACTAGGCGATGGGACCTGCTTCTTATTTCGTCCCGAAGAGAGAAAAAATATCGCGTAAGTGCGGTAGTCGCTAGACCGGGAATTGAACTCGGGTCTCTCGCTTGCGATTGCTCTAAACCCACTAAGCTACCTGACGCTCCATGGTCAAGACACTCTCCTCGCCCCTGATTTCGTTAAAAGATGTCGTTCGGAAGCGACATCTCTAATGCCATCTCGAGTCTAAACCAAAGATATCTACATCTCATTTACTTTCCTGTTTTGAGGAATATATCTGCGCATGCGCTACAACTCTGAAGAGTAAGAGGAGGGGATGCCCTATAGTAGCTTTAATATTAGGCTTCGGAAAAAAACCTCTGTCTCTCAGTCGCTTTGTGAACACGAGATTCATACATAGTAAAGTTTGAGTGTGTCTACATAAAAATTGTATGCTGCCAGTGCTAAAGCTAAACACGCAAATTATTATATGCCTGCTCAACATGAGGACGAGGCTCCACCGAACAAGAAAATGTGCGAAAGGTGAGTGTCATAATGCTGTTTCTTTTAGTTTATCCGTAGTAATTTTTCCAAGATTCAGACATGTAAATTTTCTATATCTTTTCAGCGTTCCACGACCTCCTGATATGCATATCTTAAGACGCCGATACGCTTTGACTGCAACTGCTTATAAATATTTGAATATCGCAATCATCGTAGGAACTGAACCCGTCATAGACATTGTCATTGATGATAATCGTGGCAAACAACTGCTATTGTCGATCAAAACTTGGAATGCGCTAATGGGGCAACGTGCTGACATCCAAAGATTTCTGCAGGCCAATTTTTATAAGTCATCGTCTCCCCCGATGCGTATAGAAGAATTAACAATAATGTCATGTAAGATGTACAACTCACAAATGTGAAACTCACAATTTTTAATAATTGCTTATATGTAACACCAGATACGTTAAATGTATTATTTACATTTGAAAATTGCATCAATCACACGTATGGATGGTTATCAGAAAATATCTGTATAGTTAGTGTAAAATTCAAAAGTTTTGTAAATATTCTTCGTGAAAAGAAGAATTATATTACTAATATACATACTGCAACAAAAACAATACAAGAAAGCAGCGACTTTGACCGCGAGTCGCTCATTGATTGTGAATTGTTAGCATGCGCTGTAAAAAATATAATGTATGAAGCCGTGAACAAATAAATGATATTCTGGAAAACATAAAATTATGTATAAATTAATTCTATATGTCTCCCATTTTACTTCCCTTCCCCCTCCTCAGAACGATGAGGATAGTGCCCGGCGCAAGTCGGCATGGTAAAATAATCTTTCGACGAACGTTTCGTATTCCCTTCCAACCTACCCTATGATGGTCTAAGTGGTAGGACCATCGCACAGTAAACGAAGGGTCCGGGGTCCGAGTCTGGCCTAGTTCCGACTTTGTTTTTCTTTTGACGCATGCATGACGCCATCATACACACTGTAAGAACCTTCACTAGGCGCCTACTAGCAATAGTCTAGGAGGTTCGAGAGATATCCGATAGACATTCGAGAGATGTCCGAGAGACGTCCGAGAGACGTCCGATAGATGTTCGAGAGACGTTCGATAGACGTTCGATAGTAATCGCAGGGCCCAGGTTCGATAGTAATCGCGAGGCCCAGGTTCGACCCTACCTACACCGCCGCCATGTTTGTTCTTTTGACGTATGCGTGACGTCACGGTCGCCATCTTATCCGTAACGTGACGTCTACTAGCAATAGGCGACGGTGGTCTAGAAGGTTCGAGCGCTCGATAGCAACCGCGGGACCCAGGTTCGAGTCTGGCCTACACTGCCGCCATGTGTTTTCTTTTGACGTATGCGTGACGTCATCACACATACTGTAAGAACCTTCACTAGACGTCTACTAGCAACAGGCAGCAATGGTCTAGGAGGTTCGAGCGTCCGATAGCAACCGCGGGGCCCAGGTTCGAGTCTACCTACTACAGCCCGACGCGTTTTTCTCTCGTGACATCACGGCCGCTATCTTGCTCATAGAATCAAAGATTCTGGAGTGGAGGAGGAGGGTACCAATAAAGAGGGGGTATCAATTAAGAGGGGGATCAATTAAGAAGGGGATCGATTAAGAGGGGGTATCGATTAAGAGGAGGGTAATAATTAAAAAATATAATTAATGAATAATGTCTTTTGCATAATTAATTAGCAATTTGAGTTAGAATCCCCCTATTCTATCTACTATGTTTCCAGCGCGCGTCCATTTTGCCAAATGATTGATTCGGTTACCTAGTGAAGCTACACAAATGCTGAAGAAAAGGAGAAACGGCGATGAGCTTATAACTCGCGCCGGAGGCCCTTCCGCGGCGGCCGCGCGGTTCCGTTAGCTCATATCCGCGGAAGCGCTACGTCGAATAAGCTTTTCACGTGGCGCTCGCGCCACAGGAATAGCTTATTTTAGCGCCGCAAGCGATATTAGCGTTTCCGGCGTGAAACTGTGAGCTAATAATCGTTCAATGAGCTTGTACGAGCGAACGCTTGTGAGTGAAATAGACTGCTTCTAGCGATATAATTTGCTAAGATTTTATTGTGATTCAAGGGTCATATACAAGGATAGAAATACATATACATATATTTGTAAAAGAACTTATTTCTTCTGTATTTTGCAAAAGCTTTATTTTAATAGAATATATACATACAGTTTGCACAAAAGTTTCTTATAGAGCTAGTGCATACACGATATACAGGTTGGTCGCTTTTGGGGAATTGTCTATATTTATATTTTTCTTACTCTACAAATAAGTGTTTAGATTTGGAGGAGAAAAAATATGCTCTACTACTATTCTTACGCCACTACGTAACCGTATGGCACAGAGTAACTTGTGTCGTCGAATCTTTGTTTTAGGAGCATCGGCATGCATAACTTGTTCTCGTCTCTCGTTACAATGTCGTGAAACGCTGTACGACGAATCGTTCTAAAACGTAGATTTATCGAAGTTTTTCTCGCATCCTCCTTCTTCTCTTCCTCGTTCTTATCGATAGGTATTTTATTGGTAACTAATAAGTTTCTTATACTACTAAAATTAATATATCTCGAAGTCTCAAAGTTCAAGGTTATCCTCTTTACTTTGCAACTTCATGGATTTTACCTTGTGGAGAGCGAACGACAAAGGCATAAAATTTTGGGCCTCCGGATACAAAGGATTCTATGTAGCTACCTTGACCATAACTTTCGAGTTCATCCGTCATATCCTCCAAGAAATTACCCGTACGCGGCTCGTACTCATTGGGGTCACCGGTGCTCAAATATATATATGAATCAGTATCATAATATAACACTCTACGATCTAATTTTTCTAAATAAGCGTACAATTTCAAGCGTGCTTGTGCTGTCGTGTAGGCCGCTATTACGACGTTTATAGTTGCAGAGGGAACAAGCGCCTCTTGTCGTAATCGCCATGAGACGGAGAGAACTTCATCGTTCACGGGCAATATGTTTATGATTTCATGCTCGGGACTCGCGAGCAGCGACATGAAATGTTCGCGTGTCTTAATGACCTCGGTATTCGGCAGATTAGATCGCTGACCGAATTTACCCCAGAGCGAATTGAGGCAAAGCTTTGCAACCGAACGCAACCCTGAATTTACCGCGATGTTGTTTCTATCGAGAACAATACCCTCTGTTTTTTCGTATTCCCACAGATATCGCTCTTTGCCCTCTTCATCGTCAGTATATTCAGCAGGCCACTCGCTAGCCTCCTGCTTAAGTTGCAGAAAGCAATTGATAAATCCCGCGAACATGCCTCCCAACCGAGTACTTGAGTCGTATTGCGAAATCTTATATTTCCATATCTCGCTCAAGAACCTGACACTATAGCCTTTCTCTATAGCCTTCCACAATTCACAGGATACCCAGGTACCCTCGAATTCTCGATCGGCCAGATTATCATGTGTGCACGGAGATTGAGAAAATGTCTCGCAGCAACTACGCCATAGGGCGAACAATAATTTTCCGCGAACGCGAAATGGGAATACAGGGTGAAAGAGATCACGCGGAGCGAGCATCTTGCACCGCACGATCCCCTCCACTCTAAAGTCAAAATCGGGAACTATACCAATCAAGGCAGAACATTCTTCGCCCACGTACACGTCCGGGTGCCGAGCGGAAAAGAGCCCGTCTTTAGTACAAACGGGTACAAGGAGCATACGTCTACGTAACGTATCTTTTCCGTACTCGTAACATCGCACCGGGTGACGATGTTTCCTGTACAACCACCGAAGAACGCTTCGCGAGGATCGAGAGGCTCAGTTTTTAACATCGAGTGATTCGCAAGGAAATCGCGCATCGGTTGATTGTCCTGCAACTCCCGATCGAAGAAGCACTCCCACTTCTCCGTTACGATGTAACCTAGCCTCCGTTGACGAGAGTATTGTCACGCGTGTATGCTCGTATCGCGACTCAATAGTATCCCCCTTCACGGTGGCTGAGAGCGGGCTATCACGATTCACCCTGAAACATGCGGGACATCCATGCCAAAAATACCTGTGAAATTGCAACACGTGTCTTTGTGGAGGATTCGTTGTCTCGTAATATCCATCGACGAGCAGCCCTTCCGGTATGCAATGTTCGCGAGATCTACCTGCATGCGTTATAGTATGACCGAGCTCGCGCTCCATCCACAACAACCATTTCAACGCTTTGCGGGATTGGTTGTTGACACGCCGATACTCACCCGGGGAGGAAGGAATAATACTTATCTCCTTTTCACGCAGAAAGTTTTTACGAAAAACTCTCATGCACGTAGACGCGATGGTTGTGCATTCTTCAAACAGACATACTTTTCCACGATCCAGGAAAATCTTACGGAACACAAGACAAACCCGTTGAAAAATATCGACATCGTTCCGGCAATAGCTCACAATTTCCCGTTGGAAATCAAATTCTATGTTTTTGCGCACCATGTCCTCGTGCCATTCTAAAAACCGCTCATGCTCAGGCGTTCTCATTGTTTCGGGTGAATAGTATCTTGCATCTGGTATCGGTCCGATGTAATGTAATGTAATTTTCGACAGTGTTAAATAAATGCGGAAACAGGCCTTTGCCGCAGTATCCTTTAACTCGAAGGCTTTTGGTAATGCTGACAAATGCATAGGCATATAATTAACACTGTCGATAAATTTTGTTTGCCCAACAGTTAACAATATAATCTTCGTACCGTTTAAAATAAGCTTAGGTTCCACCCGATTACCGCTCTCGACCAAGTACCATAGGATAAATTGCGCATCGAATGCGCTTGCATTGTGTGCGATGCAGATGATCTGTTTGAAACTCTTCCTCGGTCTCGTGACAAAATCGACGAATTGTTTCACCGGATTGTCCCGAAAAATTCGCGTATCCCGCACCAACGACATCGTAACGCCATATCGTCTACATTCATGCAGCTTTCACATATCTGCTGCGCAACACAGAGCGTCATAACGTGAGTTTAACGTTTTCTGTGCCTTCGATCGTATCGTCTTGACGCGTCTCAAAATCATAGAATACAAACGCGATGCGACCTTTTACGCGCTCACTTGTTTCTATCGCTTCGTCAATGTCATCAACTATGTTTTCGTTTCCTACTTGCTGCGGATTCATCGTGTCGGATGAACCAGTGTCGCATCGAAGTGGTTTCATATAACATAGATGATTCATTGGTTGCAACGCGTTGCAAACACGACAAAAGATCTCATTGCAATTGTGTTTGTTCCTCAAGTTTCGCAAACGGCCACAGTCGCTGCAAACTCTCAGGATATTACAGATGCTCAAAGATGAAGTGCCTTGGAGCGATTTTTGCGCACGATGACGCTCGAAACACACCGACCCGTAAAATTCACGTTGACACGCGGCACATCGTATTAGTTCTACGCCTGATACCTCGCACACTGGAATGCCGTGACATCGTGAACATGCGTTTGAGCACCGATGCCCTCTTTCCGGCTTATATCCGCTATTAAAACGTACACAATAACCTTGGCTGCCCGATGCAGCTCTTAAATTTAATATTGGATTGTAATGCCGGGATTTTTCGTAGTACATAATATTCAGAGTCATTTTAGCTTCGCGCTTGTGGGAGGTGAGTACGCTGCTACCATCGTACATGGGGGGCGCACTACGTGCGAAGGAACTAAAGTAATAAACAACGATCACGATATCGTTACTGGCAAGATAATCCTGGAAACGCTCGATCTTGGGAATACCACACCTTCTTCAGGTATACAGACATCGGCTTTCCGTGTCAGTTCGACCGCTAAGTCTCGTTGTAATATAGAATATTGCTTCCTCACGGAATTCCATTTATCATGTATTTCTCCTGTGTGCACATAGCCGCGTTCGTTGTACACTATCGCAGCGACGAGCGAACGGGAAAAGCACAAATTGTCAAAGTTGTTTATAGTAAGGGTCGAGCGTTTCGCTATATTTTCGTGAGTTAGTTTATATGATTTCTTTCCACGACCAGAAGGTGCCGCGACATTGAAAATATTAATTTTGAAATGTTTTAAAATATCATGACTTCCGGCACTCTGCGCTAACGAATTCACGAGATTCCAAATCTCGTTGTAGGTTAAGTCCCGAGCGGGATGAAGCGATAAACCCGCAGACCCCCGCGTTAAGTCCGAAGAAGCAAGCGTCAACCCCACATAGTTATTCGCGCCACCCGAATTTACCGCGTAATCGTGGATTTCTCGAAAAGCATTTTCTAAATATTCAGTAATGTTGGCTCCTTCTGGAGGTGGGAGAATTCGAATATTCGACTCCCTCCCGAAAATATTAAATTTTCTATAATTACGCGACTTTTTCCTGAGTATTTCAATACATTTATAAGGACTCACGATTGTTGACCGTGTCGGCTTTTGCTGTCGCTTCGCACATTCTTTGGTCTTCGCTTTTGTCCCTTCGATGTTCTTTCGACTGTTCGTATCCACTACCCTCCCTGTTATACTGTAAATATGAATTGAAAATGTTATACAGGTATAAATTTTACACACAATTAGAATAAAAATACAACTAAGAGTATAAGATATTTTCTCTTACCTTTTCTTACCTTCGACTAGTGTAGCCTGCGAGATTTGGAAGTCCTGGGTTTCACCAGCTTCACTTGTGTCTTGCGTCGTTTCATCGACTCCATTGTCATCGTACTCGATGATGTTACCCGTGACGTGAACAGCGTCGTCATGACTAATATCAATGCTGTTTTCATTTATATTGCGGGCGATATCTTTGTCAGTTCTCGCTATTTTATTACGACTTGCTAAAATTTAACTCGATACTAAACACGAGGCTCTACAAGAGAATAATCTTATATTTATTTTTCCTTATACTCACGGGCAGATTTCGTTGACGAGGAAGTTTTATACTCGAGCGGCTCTTTGGATTTCCGCTTCGTACAATATTGGTGAGAATTGAGAAAATGAAGAACACAAGAACGTATTCGTGAACACCAGCATTTATTAGATTTACTTTTTTATGTCACATCATAACGAAAGGAAATTACTTACAATGCGGGAAGGAACATGTCCTGAACACGGTCATTGATATTTTCTTCATTCTCTCCGAGTAATCTTCTCGCTTCCACAATCTCGGCTGCGATCCCATGCAATCGAGGATAATTTTTAAATTGTCCACAAGTAAAAAACAATGTGAGGAAAAATAGGTCCATTGTAGGACAAAATAGATTCTATGTAGGGTCAAAGTAGGTTTAATGTAGTGGCAAAGAAGATTTAGTGTTGGTTAAAAGTTAGTTAACCGTTAGATTCGTAATCAGCGACCCCAAAAACCCCCGAGTAACGAGTTTCAAGTGAATCTGATGAATTTAAGAAAAATTCGTCCGCCATATTGGATCCGCCATTTTGAATTTTTAAATCTGACATCAGATTCGTAATCAGCAGCCAAAAATCTTAAAAGAACCATTTCGGCTGAATTTTTTGGACATTATTATTGGAGTATAAATGTGAAGCTGCTATATTTTTTAATTGGACATGGTCAACTTTGACCTCCTACATTTCTTAAACGGGGCATATGCTCATCTTGAAATTTTGCAGGGATTTTTGGATCATCATAAGTAACCATTTGGCATAAAAAAAGTTGCAAAAATCGAGGTACCGAAAACGGGCATTTTTTGCATGGGGTTTGCCGAGGCTCTTTAGATGCGTGAATAGCAATATAATCAGTTTTGACTAGAATAGAGTCCGATTGGAAATTTTCACAAAAAAGACCATAAAATATATTTTCTCATCCACTGCTCTAGCAGTATAATACTCGCTCCCACGATATCACAAACCTGTAGGAACACGTACGTTCCGTTCTGGGAAATTCTAGAACGTTCTAGGCTGAATCATTTAACAAATATTAAGAAATAAATTTATTTATTGTATGCGCACGAAACTATCCCCTCTACTTTTCTTTTCCTTATAAGCCCATTGGGTTGGGCCCAAATCATTTGAGCTTCTTCAGTCCTAATACTCATTTTGTTGCGACGAAGTATATTAGTCTCGTGTTTTCACCCCTGGGATAATAAGTTCTTGTGAGAAACATAATGGCGAATACTAACGCAAACGTTGAATTTAAGAAAATCGCATATAGTGATTCTGGGAAGGCTCGCTATGAGAGCTATATGCTTCTCCCACTACTTACTCCCTCAACACTTCGGATTGGAAGAGGATGCAAATCGGATTGCGGGCATCAAACGACAGGACAACGTTCGAGCCTACAATAAAACTATCCGGCAATACCTCTACAGGGATCCAGTTCGACTTCGCCACATGGGAAAAGTTTAAGGAGTATGAAAGGATGAAACACGTAGGCGATTACTTGCACTCGGTAATTAGGGTCGTACCGGAGCCCGCCCATATCAACGATATGACCATCACCTTTACCACAGTGTATGGGGTAAGGATCATGGTGAGTGAAAATACGAAAACGGCAAAGGCGAACACCGCATCAAAGAAGATGCCTATCGATTCATCCCAAGCACAGCAGCCGCCAACGAAGAAACGAAAAGTCTACACGGTAAACATCGTGATGCAGACATCTTTTGATGGGCTAGAACTTATAACAAAATGTAGTGACGCTCAATGTGAACAATTACAATCATTTGCAAAACTTGTAAACGATTGCGCTCGGTTTCTCGTAACGGAGATAGAACTCAGGCTTCCCAAGAAATACTTACAAAGGACATGTCAAAACCGTCCGGAACCGATTTGATTCTCCTTCAAATATGTTGTTAAATACACAAATCTAAAAGACACCTATTTTTTTATATGCGCGAATATTGAGTTTTAAAGGTTGAAACACCCCTTTAAAGAAAAACGGTATTTTTCTTTAGAATCGAATATCTGCTAAACTATAAGCGATAGAAAAAAAACATGTAATGAAAATTTAATCGCTTGAAGAATACTTTAAAGTTATATGAACAAAAATTTTTTATTTTTATTTTTTTTAAGAACCCCCACTACTTAATTTTTTTTGCAAAATAAAAAAAATTTTTTTACCTAATTTACCTATTTTTTACCTAATTAAAGCTTATTTTTTTCCAAATTCAATCATATATGATAAAGTTATGTTACGAGATATCATTCTCGAAAATTAATTATATTTTCACCAAAATATACGAAATATAAACAATATAAACGTTTTCATATATACGCTTATCCGTACTATGTGTGTAAGTCATTATCGCCGAAACAATAAGATATATGAAAAATGTTTATGTAAAATTTTTATTTATGTTTTCTATGTATTTATAACTGCATGTTGTGTATATTTAGAATTGTAAAAAATTTTTAAATAATTTAAAAAATTTAAATTAATAAAAATTCTTTTAAATATATCCCCAGCTCTCTTATTATTTCTTTAACATTTAATTTCTTCTATAAAAATTAAAAACAATTTTATTCTAAAATTACCTACTTATAATAAAATTATTTTACAATTGAATCTTGAAAATATACATGTCGCAATAGTTGGCATAAACAATTTATATCTTACGTTAAAAAATTAAGATAAGATTATGTGTACGTATTCCAGATAAGTTCTAATTAAATTATTTATAATTAAATCTTTGCGAAAAAATACATATCACAATATTTGGCGTAAACAATTTATATCTTACTTTAAAAGATAAGATTATGTATATGTGTTCTAGTTAAGTTGATAATATATATTGTTTCATGTAGCAGCATAATTCTCACAGTCAGTGTAGTCTTCTCATTGTAATCATATCTGTATAAACTGTTTTTATATTGCAATAGAAAGCAAAATTTAACATCTTTGGAAATGATTATCAATCCGCTTAACGTTGTTAGACTTTTATTGGTGTCAATAAATTCAATATATCTAACAGAAACGCCAGTAACTGAAGCAGAAAAATAATTAATGGAAAACATACAAAAATTATTGCTGGATGGTGTTTTTCATTATAATGGATTGGAAGTAACGGAAGAAATATATCTCGATTATGAAGAACCTTATAAATTACATATTTTGAAATAATACTTCAGTTATTATACTTCAGTCATAATACTTCAATTATTTCAGAATGTATAATTATAAATTATACATTCTGAAATAATTGAAGATGACAAAGAAACATGAAATGAAGATAATTTAAATTCTCATCCTCATTGTTCAAATAATGGTACAAATTTTGACAGTTTTTATAAAAGACCAGCTGTTGAGTTTTGGCGACATCGAGATATTGATAAAAACAGTAATGACAAAAAAAGGAATCATTCTTTAAAAGTAGTGCAAAGTAAATTTAGAAGAGTTTCATCTGAGCGTCAATTAAGGCGATGGGAAGAACAAATAAATTCAGGTGGAAGTCGTATAGAAAAATTATCTTACATCTCCAAATTTACACACGATAAATTTACTGTAGCTGTTGAATCAGGATTCATGGTTCATGATATTGATCTAAAAAGATGGGCTTTACAAGCTCAAGAAGAAATAGGAAATTTAAATCCTATATTTAAAGCATCTCACAGTTAGATAGCAAGATTCAAGAAGTCTCACCGAATTGTTTCAAGAAAAATTACGAAGTTTATCACTAGAAGAACATTAGAAGATTCTGTTGATTTGCAAAAATCAGCTGATGATTTTCTGGAAACAGTAAAACTTCTTATTGAACAATTTGGATCTGAAAATATTTACAATTCAGATCAAAGTGGTTTCCAATTGGAAATTCATTCTGGAAGATCATTGTCTAACCAGGGAGAAAAGAAAGTAGAACGTGTCGTGCAATCTATATCATCAACAACCCATTCATATACGATACAACCAATAATATCCTGTAATGGCAATTTGTTGTCACCTTCATTTATTGTATTAAAAGAAGCTAGTGGTAAATTTGGACCAAGAGTAGAAGAAAATTTATTTAAACCAGAAAATGTCATTGTAAAAGCATCGAAATCTGGCAAAATGACATCAGGTATTTTCTTTTCTAACTATTTTCTTTAACAAACTTATTTCATTTTATAATTTAATAAGAGTTATAAAAACTATTATATCATTTATATTTTTTACAGATCATTTTAAAATGTGGTTAGAAGAAGCTTATTTTGCAAACATTGGTCCTAATAGTGTTCTTCTTATCGATTCATGGACTGGACATTGCCCCAATACTATTTCGGATTTAACCCCTCCAGGAACACATATTACTACTATGATAATACCGAAAGGAACTACAGGGAAAATATAACCATTAGATATTTATGGATTCAGAATTTGGAAAAATTTTGTTAAAAGATTTTCAGATACAGTTTTATTGTTGGAAAGTAATATAAATTTACATGAACAAAATAATATAATAAAATTGCAATCTTTGATACATAATCAATTATCATCCCCACGATATCAAAACTTATTTATTGGGTGAGTGCAAAAGTTCGTGCGGAGTTTGTGAGTAAAAGTCACACAGTGATTAGACAAACAAAAATCTTTATTCAATCAATGATATATTCTCCATCGTTTTCTATAATCTTTTCCCAACGTTCTGGCAGCATACGGATGCCTCGATCATAAAAACTGCGCGGTTTAGATTCGAAGAACGAAGAGATGCCGTTTTTTAAGGCCTCCAAAGAGTCAAAGTTTTTTCCATTTAAATAATTTTGCAATGACCGGAACAAGTGATAGTCAGATGGTGCGATATCAGGAGAATACGGTGGATGCGTGAAGACATCCCATTTCAGGCTCTTCAGTTTGCGCAGCGTCTTTTTCGAAACGTGTGGTCTGGCGTTGTCGTGATGAAAGACGACTCCCTTGCGATTTGACAAAATCGGACGTTTCTCTTTTATTTCTCGATTCAGATTGGTTAATTGGCGACAGTACTTGTCCGAATCAATCGTTTCGCCAGCGGGGAGAAGCTCGAAATAGATTATGCCCTTGCAATCCCACCAAACAGAGAGCATCACCTTCATCGGGTACAAACTGGCCTTTGGCATTGCGTCACCATGCTCACCTGATTGTTTCCATGTCCGTTTGCGCTGAACATTGTTATAGAGGACCCATTTCTCATCGCCCGTCACTAGTCGATCCAAAAAGGACTCGTTATTGAGCCGCCCGAGTAAAGAAACGGCTGCAGAAATTCGCTTGATTTTGTTCTTCTCGGTCAGCAAATGGGGCACCCATATATCGAGCTTCAAATCGAATCTCATCTTTTTTAAACGCCGAAAAGCGGTTGATCGGTCAACGTTTAGTGCTGTAGCAACTTCTTCTGTTGAAATTCGCGGATTATTGAGCACTAAAGTACGCAAAACATCGTCATCAATGTCAGAAGGTCGACCAGAGCGTGGCTCGTCTTCAAGGTTAAATTCTCCGCGCCGAAATTTAGCAAACCATTTTTCCACAGTTCGTTTAGCTGGTGCTTCATCCTGATAAACATTCTGAATGTTTTTTACAGCTGCGGCAACGTTTATTCCCTTCCGAAACTCGTAAAGCATAACATGCCGTAAATGCACCTTATCAATACTCATTTTTAAAGTGATATTTCTCGAAGCAGTTTGTATGAAAACAAATGATTTTTTTTTTAATAACAGCTGAAGACGTCACCTTTCCAACGTTATATAATATGTAGATGGAAGTATTAATGACAACACTTTACGACGCTTATAACTCCATCTATTGAAACTCCGCACGAACTTTTGCACTCACCCAATAAATATTCGTGGTTTAAAAGTGGTTATACGAATGAAAGACCAGAGGAATTTGAAAATCCAGTAAAATTTAGTTTTGACGAAACATCAACAAAATGTGATATTGAAGGTTACAATAATACACAGTCTGTCCCAGATACGATGAGACTGGTTCCATCAAAGTTCTTAGCGCAGCGACATCTATAAGTGAATGATGGTAGGTGAATGTTCTACCTTTCAGCTATTCAACCTCAAAATTTGAGCGAATTCGGTTGATATTTCACTGTGGTTTGACATTTTATGTAAAGTCACTTTGTGTACGTTGGTCGAAAAACTAACATGGAACAAAGAGCGAATATTAAATACTGTTTTAAATTGGGTAAAAGTGGTGCAGAAACGTACGAAACGCTAAAAAATGTGTACCGGGATGAATGCATATCCCGTGCACAGGTTTTTCGTTGGTTTGGCCGATTCCGTGACGGTCGTGAGGACCTTGCAGACGATGACCGAGCACCACCGCCAAAAACCACTCGCAATGAAGAAAACATCGAGAAAGTCAAAGAAATTCTTCGAAGCGACCGCTGTGTGTCTGCGAGACTCATCGAAGAGGAAACTGGAATACCGAAAAGCACAGTCTATCGAATTTTAACCGAAGATTTGGGCAAACGGAAGGTCTGTGCGCGCTTCATGCCACACACTCTGACAGACGACCAAAAAGATTGGAGAGTTCAGCATTGCAAAGACATGTTAAAAATGTCCCGAAGGAACCCGGCAAGCATGTCAGCCATTGTAACTGGTGATGAAACGTGGTGTTTTCAATACGAGCCAAAAACAAAACGTCAGAGTGCGGCATGGAAGTCACCAGAAAAGCCAAAAGAAAAAAAATTACGCTTTCAGAAGAGCAAAATCAAGACAATGCTGACCGTTTTCTTCGATTCAAAGGGAATTGTTCACAATGAATTCGTCCCAGAAAGTCAGACGGTGAACGCAGAATATTATCTGGGAGTTCTACAACGATTGTGGGCCAGAATTCGACGAGTTCGACCGGAATATCGAGAGCCAAGCAGTTGGTTTTTGTTGCACGATAATGCACCATCGCACAAAGCCATCATGGTACGTGAATTCTTGACCAAAAAAGGCATCATTGTTATCGATCATCCACCGTATTCACGTGATTTGGCTCCGTGCGACTTCTGGCTATTTCCCAAACTGAAATTGGCGATGAAAGGAAATCGTTTCGATACCATCCTGGTCATCCAAAAGACCGCCATACTAAAGGCCGATGAGTATAAAAAATGTTCATGAGTATGAAAAATTTGTTGAACGTTTCCAGCGCTGTATTGACTCAGAAGGAGATTTTGAATATTTTGAATAAACAAGAATAAGAAATCAAAATAATAAACGCTTTTTTTACGTATTTTTTTAGACCAGTCTCATTGGATCTGGGACAGACTGTGTATAGCTGTAGTAAGATGTTCTTGGTGCAAGAAATCATTATGCTTAAAACATTTTTTGTCGAATATCATTATTGTAATGTGTATAATGAGTAAATAATATAAAATGTAAATAAATTCATTGTGTAAATAACAAATAAACAAAATGTAAGATGTAAGAACAAAAATAATTGTGAGAGAAAAAATTATAAAACGTTATTCAAAAATATGTGTAAAGATGAATAACAGATTTGATTATATAACGAAAAGACAGTGTGTGCTGACTGTGAGTCATGTGTGATTAGATTGCTACATGAAAAAATTTATACTGTTAACATATTTGGAACACGTACACATAATCTTATCTTAATTTTTTAACGTAAGATATAAATTGTTTATGCCTACTATTGCAACATGTATATTTTCAGGATTCAATTGTAAAATAATTTTATTATAAGTAGGTAATTTTAGAATAAAATTGTTTTTAATTTTTATAGAAGAAATTAAATGTTAAAGAAATAATAAGAGAGCTGGGGATATATTTAAAAAATTCTTATTAATTTAAATTTTTTAAATTATTTAAAAATTTTTTACAATTCTAAATATACACAATATGCAGTTATAAATACATAGAAAACATAGATAAAAATTTTACATAAACATTTTTCATATATCTTATTGTTTCGGCGATAATGACTTACACACATAGTACGGATAAGCGTATATATGGAAACGTTTATAATTAATTTTCGAGAATGATATCTCGTAACATAACTTTATCATATATGATTGAATTTGGGAAAATATAAGCTTTAAATTAGGTAAAAAAATTTTTTTTATTTTGCAAAAAAATTAAGTGGTGGGGGTTCTTAAAAAAAATAAAAGTAAAAAATTTTTGTTCATATAACTTTAAAGTATTCTTCAAGCGATTAAATTTTCATTACATGTTTTTTTTCTATCGTTTATAGTTTAACAGATATTCGATTCTAAAGAAAAATACCGTTTTTCTTTAAAGGGGTGTTTCACCCTTTAAAACTCAATATTCGCACATATAAAAAAAGATGTGTCTTTTAGATTTGTGTATTTAACAACATATTTGAAGGAGAATCAAATCGGTTCCGGACAGTTGTGACATGTCCCTTGTTAGACGAGGACGTCGTAAAACAAACGCTCCTCACAAACTATGAGGAAATCGAGCAAAATGTATATCGGCAACTAAAATATTTAACGTTTTTACATACTTATTTCCCCATTATATTTCAAGAAATTACTTCAATTTATTTAAATAAAATTGTACGAGCAATTATAATAAACGCCTCATCTTAATCATGAAAAATAAAATGTAAATTAATTCTATGAAAAATATTGTGCGTTCCTTTCTCTTCACCTTTTCTCTCTTCCCTGTGATTTCCAGTTCGAGGTAACAAATCCCATTGTAAATTCGAGTTCGAAAGCGAGGGGACCCATACAGTTAAAAATATTCGGGTAGAGATAGACCGGTGGTATCGTCTTCCAACAATCGCTAGGTAGTTTTTATCTTCGAAATTATCCCCGCCTGCTCGAACATGCTCGCGCGACTCAGGCAGGGGCCTCAGGGGAGTTCGAGTCCCGTAAGGTCTAGAAGTTTTCTAATTTTTCGCGTGTGACATCGATACTCTCCTTATGTATATAATACAGCTAGTTTCCATCAGGGTATAGCAGTAGTGTAGTGCATAATACGCTTGATTCGAAAGCCAGCGGATCCAAGGTCGAATCCGACCAGGGCCTTACAGGATTTTTCCAGAAACTTTTCGCACTAACCACACACCACACACACACACACACGCACACCTCTCTCCGTTCTACGTGTACGTCGTAAAACCAATTTCTACCAAAGAGTAGCAGTAGAGCAGTGGTAAAGACGGTTTGACTCAAGAGCCTAAGGTCCCGGGTTCGAGCCTCGCAGAGTGTCTAGCAGATTTTTCCAAAAGTAATATGCAAATTAATCAGCTGACTAAGAACTAGAATCTCTAACGCCCAATATGAGTAATAAAAATTTAATATTTAGATTATGCTAATTTTTAGATTATGTTAATTTTTACTCCGGTGGTTCAAATTTCCGCCATTCACTAGCCACGCCCATAATTTGCATATGACAAAAAATCGACCAATTAAACCTTAGGAATAAGTATGGCCAGTCAAAACATTCTCACTCCACTCGATTTCCGGCGACGAGTGGGCGTGGTCTGCTGGCGCTGGGGGTCGAGTAGAGGGGGAATGTTTTGACTGGCCATACTTACCCCTATATTACTCCTCTCTCCTCTGCAGTCTAGCGGTTCTTACTTTTTTATTGAATCGAAATTTTCCGTGATTCGGACTTTATTTTATAATATCTACACTTAGAGACAACGTACACAAAAAACACAAGGATATTTTTTTCCTATTTTTAAGGCCGAATTGATTAGGATTGAGAAAAAACTTTGATCGATTTAGTCATTGCTGAGATATGAATATCTTACCTCGTTCCAACTCGCAGTTTCGCGTAATGCCTCGCGCCGTTCGGGCGCAACTTTATTACGCTTAAACTTGACGCGAAACACTACTGTGCCTCTTGATATTCACAGGACATTATAACCTTCATTGTAAAAAATTGAAAGAATATTCGATATGCAACGAATATCAGTATAGGCTGTGTTTTAAAATTACTGAGAATAATGGAGTATTATAATGGTTAACCTCCCTAAAAGAATAGTTTGAAATAAATTCAATGAAGTCCAAATAAAAAATTTTAATTACTAAGTCCAAAAGAAACTTTTGATCTCTCAAATCGTGCTTTCCATCAACATGGTTTTTTTTAATATAATAGATTTTTTATTTTTTAAAATGATATTGTAAAAATATAATATTTTAATACTACTCAAAATCAAACACCTCAAAGTGAAACAAGTAAGAATATTAAATCTAAATAAATTTTCGTTTCTTAAATATATTAGTGTTTGTTAAATATACTATTAATAATTTAAATTGCAAAAAGCCGTAAATCTTATCTATGAAATATATAATGTATAAGAAAATTTTTATTAATTAATTATTGCAATGGAAATAGGAGTAAAAATATATTATATTTTCGCTGGAGGATTTTTCGATAATAATTCATTATTCTGTGTGAGTTTTGTATAATATACAAGCGTTCTTAAACGTTTAAATACGTGCGTTCCACGGATTCGACGTACATTTTTGTAGGAATATATATATATCAGTATGCATTATGAAGGTCAATATAAATAGGCAATATAGTCTGCTTAAGCGCAATGAAGGCATTAAACATACAAAAAATATAGAACTACACAACAAAGCATCCACGAAAAAGCGGAACGGAATTTCTGATTGATTAGCTTCCCACCATTTCTTTTATTTGTTACTGTTCCGCTTTAAGATTTCTTCCTTTATCGGAATGTACCATTATTCGCAGAATAGAAAACATTTGCAGCTTTTAATGGATTACATGGATAATTGTGTTATATAACATCAATGTAATATGAACGTAATTACTTTTATATAACGTGTTACATAACATATTACATTACTGTGCTATATTATTATTATAATGTTATCTCTAACTTATAACAAAACAATGTAACAGGGTGGTTTAAAAGTCTGGAAACGGCTAATTATCTCTGAAAGCAGCGATCCTGTAAGCTTCATAACTCGGGAAGTATTTTATGAAAAATAAATTAAATATAGTGTTTTAGAAAGCTTTTAAAATAAGCTATAAGAGTATGTAATAAAAAATGAGGATTTCCAATTAAAAATTCAAAGTGATTTTTATTTGACCTTGACAGCACTCTTTAAGGTCATAATAATATTGCTGTGTAATGCATTACTTAAAACTCTACAACTTTTGTCCGAAACATTTTCCTACAGGACCACTACTTTCAGAGATAATGAACCGTTTTCAGACTTTTAAACCATCCTGTATACATAATCATATTACAATTATGAAACTAAATTATATAACCTCAATATAACTAGAGTATAACATATATTTTATTATATGCTACTTCCATGTTATATAAGAATTATATTCTGTTTGCTGGGTTGTTTTATATACACATATATATTTTTATAAATTTCCTTCATTATTTATTTTTTAATGTATATAGTGTCGGAAAATTACATCGCATCTATAAAACTTCTTTCGTTTATAACTTTTCAATCAATAATCGACAACAGCTGAAACTTTTTGAAAATTACTTACAAGGGGAGGACGCATCGACTGGGAAACGGTTTGGAACAAAACTTACGGAGTTAATAGTACTTGACTACTAATAACTCATGGTAATAGCATACGACACAATACCTCTTCGTTTTCGAGAAAAAACGGTCTAAAGAAAAGAGCCAACAAAGTGTACGAGTTAGTAAGAAGGGTATTCAACGAAGCGGCGTAGCGCAGCAGCGAAGGTAACGAACTACCGAGCTGCTGACGGCTGAGGTTCGGTCCCTGCTGTATGGTTTTTTTTATTCTGTAAGCATAAAAATGAAACAGAAAACTTAATAAGTAATAAAACTGCGTTTCTTAAATATATTAGTGTTTGTTAAGTATACTATTAATAATTTAAATTGCAAAAAGCCGTAAATCTTATCTATAAAATATATAGTGTATGAGAAAATTTTTATATAATTATTGCAATGGAAATAGGAGTAAAAATATATTATATTTTCGCTGGAGGATTTTTCGATAATAATTCATTATTCTCGTAAATAGAATTCGCATATACGAGAGCATTAGTGAATTCACCTTTAAAATTTTAATTTTCAAAAGATCTTTCTTCTAGCGATTCTACATCAACTATTTTGCTTGTTGAAGGATTCTCTGACATTGTTATGATATATGTAATTTAAATATGATCACCGAATTGCTCTGTATCACTAGTAAACGCACACTGCTGCTTGCTCTACTGACGACTGTTCCGATGCTCGAATCATTTCGTCATTCTTAACGATCGTTTAGAATGACACAAAGGAAGTTTTTGGAGGGGGATTGCCAGAAGAGATAAAGACACAACACAACTTCAACACGACTTTAATACAACATAGAGAGTTGTAACAGAAATAAATATTTTATATATACGATATAAGATTACGAAAAATTATCTCATACTAGTTTAACTCTTTGCGATCGGCCGATTTCGAAGAGATCGATAAACATGGATATCTGTAAGTTGATCTAAACATTTGAATCTAGCATCGGGAGGATAGTTTTCTTTCATTATCGCTAGCCTCATTTGCCGTGCCGCCCGCCAGGCGATCATGAATGCCAGCCTGGAGGCATCGACTTCTACGACGAACGCCGCCACTGCGAATGCCGCCACTGTGGCGGCATCGACCGCAAAGGGTTAATAGCATACTTATATATTTCATAACAATATTTTTATCCCTATTTCCATTGCAATTATTATATAAAAATTTTCTCATACACTATATATTTTATAGATAAGATTTACGGTCTTTTTGTAATTTAAATCATTAATAATATATTTAACAAACACTAATATATTTAAGAAACGCAGTTTTATTATTTATTAATGTTTTCTGTTTCATTTTTATGCTTACAGAATAAAAAAAACCATACAGCAGGGATCGAACCTCAGCCGTCAGCAGCTCGGTAGTTCGTTACCTTCGCTGCTGCGCTACGCCGCTTCATTGAATATCCTTCTTACTAACTCGTACACTTTGTTGGCTCTTTTCTTTAGACCGTTTTTTCTCGAAAACGAAGAGGTATTGCGTCGTATGCTATTACCATGAGTTATTAGTAATCAAGTACTATTAACTCCGTAAGTTTCGTTCCAAACCGTTTCCCGGTCGATGCGTCTTCCTCTTGTTAATAAGATGAATTCCACATGTATCAAAATTAAAGTCATTGAAATTATTTCCGTTGTTATCAGTAGTTATCAATGATAAAATATCGTTAAATATTGTTAAATATTATATCTTATTATAGATCACGACTTATTCTCATAAAGATGACAATAATCTGTGGCTAGTGAAAAAATTTGATACAGAAGAAATGTTATCAGAAGCAATGCTAGTCAAACATGGTGACCTCATTCGCCTAGAGCATGTAATCACGAGGCGGAATCTACATTCTCACAAAGAAATTGCACCAATATCGAAGAAACATTATCAAATTACTGGATACGGAGAAGTAAGATTATAAATATAAATCTTTTTTAACTTGTTTCTCAATTATTTATGTTTATTTCAATTATTCATGTTTGTTTTTAGAATGGTACAGGTGATGCTAATGATGTCTGGAAGGTATTGATAACGAATGGAGAGGATGGTGACATCGTGGAGACGGTAACAAGTAAATTAAAGTTCGTGCATTATCTCCACCATTGCGTATTGACATGTAGTGGCAAGACATTGCCAAAGTGGTTAGTATATGTAGTTGAAACTAACAAGGAATGGCAAGACATGTAAAATCGATAATTGAATGAGTTATATTTCATTCGAATGGGGGGGTTGAGTATATACCCTAAAAGGGTTTGCGTGCATGGGCCTTCGGTTGCGAGAAATTTGCAATTAAAATAACAGTTACATGTTAAGTATAGTAACTTGGAATCAATAAGCGTGAAGCGCGGTATCTGCGGAAGCAAAGGCGCGTGCTAGTATTTTGTCGTCTACGTCCGAGGAGTGTCCGAGTCCTCGCAGTGCCAACTTCTTTTCTTTTTTATAATATTATGTATTACTATATTTTATATTTTTATAATATTTTTAATATTTCTATTATTTTTTATAGGACAAAAATATAATGCACATATATACAATAATATCTGTCTTATTATATAAAAAATAACAAGAATAAATGTTTTAATTGTTATTATAAAATTCATTTACCCAACATTTTAATAAAAGTTTCAAATAATTTTCCACTGATTTTTTTACAACAATTTGTGAATTTTTTGGGTGGTTCGGCATAAATCAAATTAAATTGTAATAACGTATCTGTGAAAAAATTTATTATTAGCAAGTCATATCTTTTATATACATTTAATGTTTACAAAAATATACAAAATATTTATCTCGAAGATATGCGATACTGTTAATTAAATCTACTTTTGATATATCAGATTTTGCTAACATTTGAATATGTTCTATTATGATGAATATACATTTGATTTCATTTTTATTGTTAACTTATATGATCACACACACTATAACGGTGACTTCCTTATTGCTCAATAATCGAAAGAATACTAATCGAGAAAAAGGTCCACGTAGCCCTAACGGTTTCTTGAAATCATAATACGCATGTGCGCAAACAAATATCTTATAACAAACCTTTCAAAAAAGGTAAAAAAAGCCAAGATACGCGCTCTGTGCGTATATCTTTTATTTATAATTTCACTTTCAACAAAAATGATGAAAATAAAATTTCCTTAGAAAATTGGTTCTAAAAAATAGTAATTTGTAACATTTGCAAACATTTCATTCTACTCTTTTTATATTTTTCACCACAAAAATAGTGATATTAGGATAGTGATATTATTATCATGAAAGGAGGGCGTACTAGGTGGCGACGAGATGCCGTGCGTTCGGGACCTACATTTTATTTTCGTTCCGAAGAGAGAAAAACATCGAGAGCGCGGTAGTCGCTAGACTGGGAATCGAACCCGGGTCTTTCGCTTGCCGGGCGACTGTTCTAAACCACTGAGCTACCTGACGCTCCACGCTCACGACATTTTCCTCTCCCTAGATAACGTTAAGAGATGTCGTTCGGAAGCGACATCTCTAGTGCTATCCCGAGCGCACAGCGACTATAGAGAGAGGCATTGTTACTTGTACCTAGTGGTACAAGCTGGTGATCTCTCAAAGTCAAAGGTTGCTATCCTTTAAGACCTGCTGTCCATGTTGCATCAAGTGAATATGAAAAACTAGTATTATGTTATTACATTTCTTCTTTGTTATATATTTCTTATGTTCTTGTTCTTTTGCAATGCAAGTAATATGCGTTAACTTACAAACTTTATACTAAATTAAAAAAAAAGAAAGCAAAATATTTAATCCAAACATACAAGGAATTGAAAAAAAAAATTATGAAGATTAACCAAAAATAAAAAAACCCTTGGCGCGTTCATGTTGTATTAACAATTTTAATGTTAGCTACAAAAATATGTTTGCACCATACACACGTTATAATAAAATTCAACTTCTCAAGTTATTCTTAATACTAGATTTAAAGTTATCACAAGAAATTTATAAGATACGTTCAAATCTATATCTGAGTTCTAATGCAATTTAATACGACCCGGGTGGCGCTGCGAAGGGACTTGTTTCGGGGCCTCGGAGCCGCGTAACTGCAATCGGGCCCCGAGTCCAGACAAACGTCGCCTGTCCCTGAGAGGTGGGGGAGGGCGGAGGCCAAGCCGAAGCTCCTCAGCCACCCTCCGTCCCTTTACGCCCCGTCTGTGGTGCTGGGAAGGGGAAGGCCGACTGAAGTCAATCTCGACCACCGTTCCCAGCCAGACAGGGCGCCGCCTTTGATGTTGTGCAACGAGGTAGACTACCGCCATCTCGCCGTTCCTTCTGTAAGAGGGCTAGATGGAGCCCCAGGAATCGTCGCCCGGAGCCCCACCCTCCTGCTTGGTGATTACGGGGGAAAAAAGTCCTGTAGCCGCCGGACAGCTCTCGCCTGAAAGGCGAGAGGGTCACTCCCAATCTCTTTACTGACCCCCTTTTTACTGACCCGCACATGGTATGTACGGATCTTTCAGGCAGGGGGGGCATTTACGACGACGACTAATCATCGTCATGCACTCCCCCT
Source organism: Harpegnathos saltator (assembly GCF_003227715.2). NCBI lineage: Eukaryota > Metazoa > Arthropoda > Insecta > Hymenoptera > Formicidae > Harpegnathos > Harpegnathos saltator. The sequence continues at coordinate 192,843 of NW_020230657.1, read as the reverse complement.
CCCTTGTTATCATCCGATCCCCGTCCTAGGGAGCGGCGGAAGGCTGGGGAGCTGATGGTCTGACCCCCCTGGCTGCGTCATGTAGTGTCGGTACTGGGGGCTGGGGAGGTATAACTTCTCCCCTCTGACCTCCTCTCCTACCGCTGCGTTGTTCCGCTAGGCTTCGGGGCCCCGCGGCTCCACCCCACAGTTTCCCCTGCCCAGGTGATGCTGATAAAAGAGGAGGAACTTTCCTTTTTTTTTTTACGAGGAGGAAATCCATCATGGATACTTTGGACCCTCGGGGAAGGGCCCGAGGTTATGACGGACTCCTATCGGCTAAAACCTCCCCGGGTGGCACTGCGAAAGGACTTTTCTCGGGGCCCCAGAGCCGCGTAATTGCAATCGGGGCCCCGGGTCCTGACAGAAGTCGCCTGTCCCCGAGGAATGGGGGAGGGGAGAGGCCAAGCCAAAGCTCCTCCTCAACCATCCTCCGTCCACCCCTCACGCCCCGTCTGTGGTGCTGAGAAGGGGGAGGCCGACCAAGGTCGATCCTTAACCGCCGTTCCCAGCCAGACGAGGCGCCGCCTCAGATGTTGTGAGACGAGGTGAGCCACCGCCACCTCGCCGCTTCTTCTCTTAGAGGGTTGAATGTAGTTCTAGGTATCCTCACCCGGAGTCCCACCCTCCACCCCAGCGGTTACAGGGGAAAAATATGCCCTAACCGCCAGGGTCTCTCGCCTGAAAGGCGAGGGGAGGTCATTCCTATCGATTCTCCCTCCTTCATAACCCGCATTTGCGTGGGTTTTTTTAGGCAGGGAGGAGGCATTCAGCGATGACTGACTGTCATTATGCACTCCCCCCCTTAATTTCATCCGATCCTCGTCCTGGGGAAGGCTGGGGGGCTGGTGGAGGACTGTCCCCCGCCTAGCTGCGCCTGCTCGTCCCTGCATTGAAAGTAGAGGAGTAACTCCTCTCCTATGTCCTCCTCTCCTGCCGCGTTGCTCCGCTGAACTTCGGGGCCCCGCGGCTCCGGCCGGTTCTGGCCTTCTCTTTCTTGGTGGTGCCGGTGGTGGAGGAGGTGGGGGGGGGTCCATAATGGCCCTCACCACCCTTTCCTCCTCGGAGGAGTCTTCGCCGCCGCCGCTGTTTCCCGACCCACGTCGCTGGCAGCGACGACGGCGTCGCTCCCTCCCGCGGCCTCTGCCTCTACCGCCCGTCACTTGGCGGAGCCACTCCGCCTCCTCCTTGCGAGCCATTACTGACTTGCAGAAGGAGGCGAAGGTTTGCCACTTTCTCTCGCTCCCCAGGATGGTGGTAATAAGCACAGGGAGCGAGAGGTCACGGCCCAGTTCCCGGATCGCGACTCCGTGCTCAACTGCCTAGGGGGGGCAGTCCTAGAGAGTACGCTGCATGGAGTCATGGCACTGTGTCATGCGTTCCTTTTGGATTCGACACAGGTACTCATCGAAGCAGCCATGCCCAGTGAACATCTGTATCATCCTAAACGTCAGAGTCCTGAAATCCCTGTCCACCTAATCGGGTAGGAAGGGCTGGACAGGCTCGACAGTAAACTTTCCTTTAGCATAACCTGCTAACGACGTGGATGTAGAAAATTATGTAGCTCCTTTGTTTTTTTATATTTTTTGTTATTTAAAAATTTTTTTTATTTTTTATTTTATAAGTTTTTAAATTTTGGTTTTAAATTTAATGAAAATTATTTTATTTCAAAAACTATTTTTCTATATTTTTATATTTATTTGTTACTTTTAGAGTGATTGTTATCACGCACTGTGCGCAATCGAAACTCTACCTAGATAGCCAAACCTGCGCGAGCAGATTTCGAACAAAGCCTGCTATCATAGTTTGATGGCAAATAGGCAACAAATTTAACGCAGAATCTATTATATCAAATTATGCCGCCAATATGCGGTCAAATATGCGCCAGATCCTGTTGTCAGATATTTGACGGCAGATTTGTAGTAAAAACCGCACAAGACTTGCAGTAATTTGACGGCAGATTGACGGCAGAAACCGAGCAAACTCTACGCGCAGACTCTACGTGTAGTTTGGCAGCAGGACCTGCGCGGTTTCTGCCGACAATCTGCTCGCACGGCCTGTCACACAGGTCCTGTCGACAAAACACGAGCTTAATGAGGACACAGATGGCTATGGTTTTGATGTGGAAATCTGATCGAAATTGGCGTCAATCTGCGCGCATTCTGTTAGCATTTTGCTTACTGGACTAATAGTGTTGTGTGTTGATTTTATATCATTCTGAGAGAAAGTGGGTCTATTATAAATAAGAACGTACTGAGATGTAAATTACTATGCGGTTAAAATATGTACTTGTTAATAAATGTCTATTTACAAGTAAGGTAAAAATCACATGAATACATGCAAATATATTTTTAGAGCACATAAACATCGATATAAATGCATAAATAACTATAATATAACCTTTAAGAAAACATTGAATGCCGATTTATACGTGGCTCCTATAGGGGCCACTCCAGTCCTCTAAAGGTTAATCGATAGCTTGGGGTTAAATTATATCATGAAAGTATTTTTATTTTTACTCTACCTATCCTAGGATCAGAGATATTACGATGCATAGTTAAAAATGTAAAAATTTTATGAGTAAGGCCCAGTTGCACCAATATTATTTTGGTTTTAAGTGAGACTAAAATAGATCTTTGTCTTTATTTATTTAGTAAGAAAGATAAAGATAGACTTATGTTTAATATTTTATTTACTTAATTATTTTATTATTTAATGATTTAATTTAAAGATTACATTGCTTCTGGAAATTATGAATACAAAAATACAAAATATCGATTTTTAATAATAGATCGATATGGAACAGATTTCTGGAAAATTTTTGAGGCAAATAGCAGATAATTTTCAGAATATACAGTATATGAAATAATTTTGCAAATAGTAAGATGACTAGAAGTTATATTTATTTTATATCCATATAACTTGTTGAAAGAATATATATAATATTAGAATATAAAAATATAAATATAACAAAACAATAATAATACATTACCTTATATTGCATGTTTGACATTTACAAGTAACTGTGTTTGATTTAACATTTACAGATAGCTGTGTTGGGACATTACTCTTGAACAAAAGCACAATTGATTCACTATCAGGCAACATATAATTCTATACGAAATATCTTTTATTATTATATATATTTATATATATTTGTATGTATTTATATATATTATTTGTCCATAACGAGAATATATTATTTCATACTGTATATTTCACATTTTCAGATTGCAGCATTGGAACATATTTGTTATTAAGCAGAAACAGAATCGATAGGCCATATTTAGATAATGCACCATCTAATAGATATCTTTTATATATATTCTTGCCCAAAACAAGAATATGTTATTTCATATTGCATATTTTATATTTTCAGGTAGCTGCTGTGAGGACAAATCGATAGGCAAGAATATATATAATAATAAAAGATATCTTTTAGATGGTACATTACTTGGATGTGGCCTATTGATTTTGTTTCTGCTTAATAACACATATATTCCAACGCTGCAATCTGAAAATGTGAAATATACAATATGAAATAATATATTCTCGCTATGAACAAATAAATATATATAAATACATATAATAAAAGATATTTTTTATAGTATTATGTGTTACCTGATAGTGACTCGGTTGTACTTTTGTTCAATAGTAATGTCTCAACGCAGCTATCTGTAAAGGTCAAATCAAACGCAGCTACCTGTAAATGTCAAATATGCAATATGAAATATATTATTATACGTATTCCTATAACAAAACAATAATACATTGCCTCATACTGTATATTTGACATTTACAGGTAGCTATGTTTGATTTGACATTTACACATAGCTATGTTAGAACATTACTTTTGAACACAAGCATAATCGATTCACTATCAAGCAACATACAATTCTATACAAAATATCTTTTATTATTATACGTATTTATATATATTTATTTATCTGTAATGAGAATATATTATTTCATACTGTATGTTTCATATTTTCAGATTGCAGCGTTCAATGTCATTCTGCCTACGTTTATCCTCACAGCAACAACCTGAAAATATAAAATATGCAATGTGGAATAACATATTCTTGTTTTGGGCAAGAATATATATAAATAATAATAAAAGATATCTTTTAGATGGTGCATTACCTGGATGTAGCCTATCGATTCTGTTTCTGCTTAATAACAAATATGATCCAATGCTGCAATCTGAAAATGTAAAATATACAGTATGAAATAATATATTGTCGTTATGGGCAAATAAATATATTATGGGCAAATAAATAAATTCATATAATAATAAAAGACATTTTTTATAATATTGTGTGTTACCTGATAGTGAATCTGTTGTGCTTCTGTTCAATAGTAATGTCCCAACGCAGCTATCTGTAATGTCAAATATGCAATATGACGTAATCCCAGACAGCACACGGATGTCCATTAGACATCCATTTTTTTTATAAAAGACGTCCATAGGACGTACGTTTGTCACAACTTCGGACATAGGACGTCCGATGGACGTACATCGGACGTCCTACAGGTCCGATGTCCAATAAGGACATCCTTATTACGTCCAATTTATATCCATGGACGTAAATCGGACACACGGACATAAATTGGACGTGAAACGTACATCTACTGGATATCCGGTGTTGTCTGGAAATATATTATTGTTTTGTTATAAGAATACATATAATAATGGAACATAAAAATAAAAGAATAAATTTCATTCATAGATCAACAATCAATAACCTACTTACCCTGCTCTAATGTGCAATAAATATATATCACATATATTACACATATCTTTTTCCTCTTTTTCTTCCTCGTTTCCTCGTTCGACTTTTCTTATGAGTTAATCACCGATCATCACTTTTTCTGTTAGCATTCAAATATCACTACATATGTCAAACACACTCGTATATAATTTTCGAATTTTCTTGGCTTTCTTATGACGCCTCTGAAATGAGCGAACCCGTTCGTGGCGCCTCTCACGATGGGTTCGCAGCGCTTCTAACAGAAGAAATGTGAGATGGACATTTTCGATGGGACATTTTTAGTAATGCTAGCGAACGTGAAATCTTCGTAAATTGAACTTTGGATTAGAGTATCTCGGCTCACAGGATACGTACGCACACCTTAGCTGCCGCAGCTACCGCACTTCACGCTTATTGATTCCAAATTACTACACTTAACATGTAGCTGTTTTTTCAATTACAAATTTCTTTCAAACGAAGACCCATGTACGCAAACCCTTTTAGGGTTTTTATATACTCAATCTCCCCTCCCCTATTAGAATGAAATATGACTCATTCAATTATTGATTTTACACGTCTTGCCATCTCCTTGTAAGTAATATTCGTGTAAATCGTTAAAAGTTAACTTTTTATCAATATGATAATAGGTTATATTGTATATATATAATATATATTATTATATATTAGGTTATATATATTAGGTTGTTATATATTATATATTAGGTATATATATTAGGTATTTATAACAATATATATTAGGTTGTTCGGAAAGTTCGTTTCAAATTTTTGAAATAAATTAAGAGCGCAATATTTTACACAAAGAGGAACTTTATTGAAGCAAATATGTACCGTTTTGTTCAACGACCTTGGCCCATCTTTCAGGAAGCTGCATGATGCCTTTGCTCCAAAATAAAGGTTTCTTATTGGCGAAGAATTTATCAAGATGACTTTTGAGGACTTTCAAAGACTCGAATTTCTTGTCCCGAAGAAAATTTTTTAAAGGAAGAAATAGATAGTAGTCAGATGGGGCAAGGTCTGGGGAGAATATGGAGGATGAGGAAGAACGTCCCATTCGAAGTCTAACAGCTTCCTACGGATAGACATTGCGACGTGAGGTCTGGCGTTATCATGATGGAAAACAATTCCACGCCTGTGGCCAATTCAGAGCGCTTCCGTGCGTTGGCAGTCTTCAGTTCGTCCAGTTGAAGGCTGTACTTCGCCGCGTTGATGGTTTCGTTTGGTTGAAGAAGCTCATAATATACCACGCTCTTAAAATCCCACCAGATACTCAGAAGAACCTTTCTCGCGTGAAGCCCCGGCTTAGCCACTGTTTGCGTAGACGCGTCGCTGGTTCCCCACGACTTCTTGCAGCTAACATAATTGTATAGGATCCAACTTTCATCGCCTGTTATGATCCTCTTCAAGAACGGTTCTTTTTGGTGCCGTTGAAGCAGCATATCGCAGACGTTCACACGTTCCAGCAACTACCGTTCATTCATTTCGTGTGGCACCCACACATCCAGTCGACTTGAGAATCCTAGCTTCTTCAGATGGTCATGCACGGTGGAAACAGACTTGTCCAGAGTGTCGGCGAGTTCTCTAACTCGAGTTCTCGTCATTCGAGAATTTTCGTGCACGAGATCCATAAGAAGCGTTTCATCAACCTCCTGAGGCCGGCCTGAGCGAGCTTGATCTTCCATGTTGAAATCGCCAGCTTCGAATCTTCGATACCATTTTCGAACTGTCTGGTGAGTGACGCAGGCCTCTCCATATACTGAGAATATCTCATTCAGGGTCTGCGAAGCCGTGAAGCCACGTTTAAAGCAATATAGCATCACATGACGAAAATGGACTTTTTGGTTCTCCATTTTTCAAACTGATTTCTGACGAAATAGTTGCACTTAGGAAGATCTGCGAAGTTTCCTTAGCGGGCTCATAGACCTGGGAATGTTTGTTGACAAATATAAAATCGTTTAGAGCGCCCTCGTTCTTACTGATTACATAGAAATGTGGAGCGCGCGAAATTTGAAACGAACTTTCCGAACAACCTAATATATACGAGGGTGGTCCGATAAGTACTTAACCGATAAGCCTACAAAAGAAAAACGAAAATTTTGAAAAAGTGGCGATTTATTTCTCAACATAGTCTCCTTTTAGCTCGATACACTTGACCCAGCGATGCTTCAACTTCTTTAACCCGTCTGAAAAATACGTTTTCTCGAAGTCTGCAAAGTAGACCTCCGTGGCGGCGATGACCTTCTCATTCGATTCAAATTTCTGCCCGGCGAGTGACTTTTTCAAGTTTGGAAACAAAAAGAAGTCGCACGGGGCCAAATCTGGAGAATACGGTGGATGGGGCAGCAGTTCGTAGCCCAATTCGACCAATTTGACCGTGGCGAAGGCGGAGGTGTGAGCCGGTGCGTTGTCATGGTGGAAGAGCACCTTTTTCTTCGCCAAATGGGGCCGTTTTTTCTGCAATTCGGCGTCGAATCGGCCCAATAATTCGGCATAGTACAGCCCTATGACCGTTTTGCCCTTCTCCAGGTAGTCGATGTAGATCACACCTTGTGAATCCCAGAAAACGGTGGCCATCACCTTTCCGGCCGATAGGACAGTCTTCGCCTTCTTCGGAGCACGTTCGCCGGGTGAAGTCCACTGTTTCGACTGTTCTTTGGTCTCTGGTGTGTACCAGTGGATCCATGTTTCGTCGACGGTCACGAAACGACGCAGAAACTCCTTCGGATTGCGCTTAAACAGCGTCAAACACTGCTCTGAAGTGGTCTCACGGTTGCGCTTGTTGTCCGGAGTGAGCAAACGCGGCACCCATCGCGCCGACAGCTTTGCCCAAAATTTCATGCAGGATATGACCCACGCGGTCTTTTGAGATGCCTACTGTCTCAGCTATCTCGCGCACCTTCAATCGGCGGTCTGCCAATATGAGATCGTGGATTTTTGTCATGTTATCCTCCGTGGTAGCCGTTTTCGGGGCACCTGGGCGTGGCTCATCAAAAACCGACGTGCGACCACATTGAAACTCGTTAAACCAATTTTTGACGGTCGCCATCGAAGAAGAGTCACCGTACACAGCATCCAAGCGCTCTTTGATTTCGCTGCGCGATTTCCCTTCCAAAAACAAGAATCGAATCACCGACCGATATTGCTCTTTTTCCATTTTTCTAAAATTCGCGGACACGCCCGCTTCCACACGCGGTCAAAACAAAACTACGAGTCCGATTCGGCTGAAATTTCGACAGTAGCCGTCTACGAGAATGTACTACACGATAGTAAATTTCTCTTGCGATAGTGGCGCCATCGGGCGGTGAGGCTAAGTACTTATCGGACCGCCCTCGTATATATATATATATATATATAGATTATCTAACATAACACGTAAAATTGTTCATTTTATAGGTTAAACTAAATAAAGAAATCCTCTATTATTTTATCTATGATAAAACGTTGTGTATAAAACTTATCGCTTCTTGCGCATTCATTTATTGATATTATTATTATTACTAATATTAATTAATATCTCAATTATTTATAAAAATGATATGTTATGTTTGTCTGCAAAATGGTAAAATACTCACTGATGAATTCTGTCTACACATAAGCGATTGTATGTGCATTATGTTAGATATTTTATATATGAATAATACATGAATAAAAATAAAACTTAGGAAATAGAAAATAAGAACAAAATTAAAATTATTTGATCGTAATTTTCTACATTTTATTCAGATACAAAGTAATTAATTGAAAATATATTTAATTTAATTAGGGGATATAATCAACAAGAAGTTTCTTGCAATCCAAATATGAGAGATAAAAATGCGTTATGGAACATAGAGGATAATCAATATGCTAAATGTAAGTAAGCGATGTACACATCGTCAAATTTATTAATAATTATTGAGAAAATAATAAATAACGTTGTACATTTTTATTAGTACCAAATGTTAGTTTTCAAGTATACGCGCCAGGATTCATCGACAGATTTATAGAATCGCATGCCGTAATGTTGCAAGGAAACTCAGATCTGAAAGTGAAAGAAGGAGAAGTATCCTCGCGGCCATGGCAGTGGCTGATAAATTATAGAGTAAAGTATTATTTTTTTCCTGTCTTTCTATAAATTATTAATTTATACAATTCTCCGTAACATTAGATTGTAAGATTTTATACTATATAGTTTATATTATAACAACGTATAATTTTTATAATAAAATTTATTCTCAATAAAGTTTCTATTTTAGGGTCAATTTTTTTCTGGAAATAATCAAAGGATTTATTTACTTGGTAATCCTATTATTTGGTGGGGAAATATAGTTTTCCTTATATTGTTCGTAATTCTTTATATATATGCTATTGTATGTGAACAACGAGGCTGTGTTGGCGAAGTGGTTGTGTTCAAACAACGAAGCAGAATAACATATGCTGGCAAATGGATGTTTCTCGGATGGATCTTGCATTATGCACCATTCTGGGCGATGAGTAGAGTGCTATACTTCCATCATTATTTCCCAGCGTTGTTGTACAGTTCCATGTTGACTGGAATTACACTGAATTATATCATCGACAGCCTCCTGTTGTTACTTCCAGAGAAAGTGGGAAACACAGTTTACCACACCATATTAGGAACTGTAATTTCCGGCATTGTATATAGGTGAATTAGCATGTCTAAATTTAGTTTTTGCTAAAATGTAATATAAGGATATCCGATAATTAGCTACCAATCTGAAGTGTGAAGGTAGATTGGGTTAAGACAAACATAAAAGTCCCATACCATTTTGCGAGATTCGCAGTAATTATTGAATTATTAATGACAGAAATCTGAAGAGTGAGAGCGCGCCGACATAGATGATTGGAGAAGCATTGCAGTTGCTCAGGTCATAGCATGGCCCAGTCGGTCTTGCAATTGTTGCCGGTGTGCGGCGAGAGGAAGGACAACGCGTCGTTGTTTTATCTCGCCGCACGCCGCCAACAATTGCTAGGTCGACTGGGCCATGCTGTAACCCGAGAGGCTGCGACGCTTCTCCAATCATTCATCTCAGCGTGCGCTTATTCGACAGATTTCTATATTAATAACTCGATAATTATTGCGAATTTCATAAAACAGTACTATATAAAATATAATATACAGGGTGTCCCATAATTGTAACACACCAACTCCATAGGGGCGTAGAGCTAAGCGAGAGGAACGAAAATGTCCTCTTTCATTTAGCGATATCTCGTATACCAGGGGCTCGATTCCTGATGGCGTGCAAGTGAGATGCATATGCGAAAATGTACAGTTTACGTTATATATAATATATAATAATAATAATATATAATATAGATTTTCGTATGCGCATCTCATTCGCACGCCGTCAGGAATCGAGCCCCAGGTCTGTAAATATGAAACCGGAATTTGCCCATAGATGGTCCTAGCTGTCAATGTAGTTACCGTCAAACCGCGTCATTGGCGCCATTTCCATTTGTTGACATCTGACAAAGATTTTCAACAATACAAGTTTTATACAACAGCATAGTTTGTAATAGCGTTGAACATGTCAAATTTTCTGCCTGGAAGCTACGATTTGCGGACAGCATTGATTTTCTATTACCATTTGAAGAAAACTGCTGCAGAATCGCATCGAATGCTTGTCGAAGCTTACGGTGAGCATGCTCTTGGTAAATCACAGTGCTTTAAGTGGTTTAAAAAAATTCAAACGTGGCGATTTTTACGTGAGAAACGAAGAACGTGGAAGACCACCGAAAAAATTTGAAGACAGCAAATTGCAAGCACTGTTGGATGATGATGACGCTCAAACGCAACAACAACTCGCGGATCAATTAAATGTGACACGAGAAGCCGTCTCCATACGTTTAAAAGCCATGGGAAAGATCCAGAAGATGGAAAATGGGTTCCACATGAACTGAATGAAAGACAGCAGGAAAACCGAAAAACCACTTGCGAAATGCTGCTCACCAGGTACAAAAGAAAGTCATTTCTCCATCGAATTGTGACTGGCGATGAAAAGTGGATATATTTTGAGAATCCCAAGCGTAAAAGCGTAAAAGCGTAAAAATGGGTAATTCCAGGCGAACCATCGACATCGACTGCAAGGCCAAATCGCTATGGATGGAATGCTCTGTGTTTGGTGGGATCAGAAAGGTGTGATCTATTATAAGCAGCTAAAACCTGGCAAAACCGTTATTACTGAACGCTACCGACAACAAATGATCGATTTGAATCAATCTTTGCGTGAAAAGCAACCAGAATATCAAAAAAAGCAACACAAAGTGATTTGGCTTCATGATAATGCACCATCACACACAGCAAAACTGGTCAAGGAAACGATTGAGGCGTTTAGTTGGGAAATACTTTCGCATGCGGCTTACTCACCAGACTTGGCTTCGTCCAATTACTACTTATTTGCATCGATGGGACACGCACTTGCTGAGCAGCGCTTCACTTCTTACGAAAATGTACGGAAATAGTTTGATGATTGGTTTGCCTCAAAAGAGCAACAGTTTTTTTGGCGTGGCATCCACAAATTGTCAGACAGGTGGGAAAAATATATAGCTAGCGATGGACAATACTTCGAATAAAATATTTTTTATCATTTTCATACAATAAACGTTATTCTCTATGCAAAAATTCCGGTTTCATATTTACATACCTAGCAGTTTTTTAGTAATAACCGCGTAAAGTTTGGCGTTTGTCACGCCCATTGCGCGCCGACGTTCCGCAGCGAGCTGTGTACGTCGAAGCTAAACGGTAACGCGACTCGCGCTGACCATCGCGCGGCGTCAAAGCGCCAAGAGACCATCGTCTCGGAGTGTCTATAGGCCGCGATGGGCGTAACAAACGCCAAACTTTACGCGGTTATTACTAAAAAACAATGCGAGATATCGCTAAATGGAAGAGAACTTTTTCGTTTCTCTCGCTTAGTTCTACGTGCCTATGGAGTTGGTATGTTACAATTATAGGACGTTCTGTATAGGATGTTTAAAAATTCTTAATACAGTCACCGTACAAGTAAAACGAGTCAAACTTAAAAAGAAAGTCATGTGCTATTTTGTAAATTTCACATTAATTATTCAAGAATTAATTAAACAAATTAATTAAACAACAATAGACTAATAATTGCATAGAAAACGGTAGAACGCATTTTGTAGACATGTTTAATGAAAAAGTAACTTCGAGCTTAGAGAAAGATGTTTTATTTCTCTTAACATCTTCTTTTATCTGTTAATATTTATCGTTACTACGAAATTCTAAGTAAATTATTTTTTTTACTGAAAGGCAAACTTTTCATTAAATATGCTTATAGAATTTGAACTATTGTTTCTTATGTGTTCATTTACTCATATCATGTAATTAATTTCTGAATAATTATTGTGAATTATTTTAATAAAATGATATATGATTTTCCACTTTCTGTTTGACCTGTTCTACATATAACGGCTGTATTGAATATTTTCGGACATTCTGTGTATTTTAGAGAATTCAAATTTTATTATCTAATTGATTTTATCGACCTATTTATAAGAAAGAATTTAACCTGAAAATGTCGAATTTATAATATTTTGCAAATAGTAACAGACTAATATCGTGTAATTATAATAACTACAATTTACATGCTTAATTATGGTAAAATATATCTAACAAAAGAACAATCGAAAATAACCTTTACCAATTTTGAGTTTTATAGATATTGAGTAGCAAAAAATATTAGATATACATTTTTATGTTTATTTTATTGTTTAAGGCCCTTGCTGCAGAATTTTTGATTAATGACGTCTATAATGAAAAAAACGCACACTCAAAATTCTTGCGCGTCATTTTTAGATAAAAAAGATATTTGTATACATAATTTAGATCGTTAGAGTATTTGTAAAATGCTTCGAACTTATGCTTTTTCTTTAGTACTTGATACTTACTTCTTTGTTTCTCAATCAAGAACTATAAAATGTCTATAATATGAGACTTGTCATAAGGAGTAATTACGTACGTACAACTAGACTTTATATTATAATTATCTTAAGGTTGTCGATTAACTGTCAAGGAAAAAATATAATATTCGGAACATTTTATAAGTATATTTTAACGACCTGAAACATTTTTTTTATAAATATCTCTTTGCTTGGACATGGCACGCAAAAATGTGCGTTTTCTCACTACTGACGTCATCAATCAAGAATTCTACAAGCAAGGGCCTTAAACAACAAAATAAACATAACAATGTGTGTCTAATATTTTTTGCTGTTCAACATATTCAAAACTCAAAATTAGCGAAGGTTATTTCCGATTATTCTTTTATTAGGTATATTTTACCATATTTTTCGCTTCTAATGTCATTACCTAATATGGCTACTGTGAGTACCAAAAACTCTTAAGGATTAAAATCATTCTACAAAAATAATGAATTTTTTAGTTTTTGGTAAGTCTTTGAAACTATGAAGTAGATGGAAAACTAATTACAGCAAAAATTTATGGTATATTTTGATGCTATCTCCGGTGTATTTAGATTTTTCATTTTTAATTTAGTTCCACTTCTCCCCTTTAATACTTTAAAGAGATAATATGATAAGAAGATAATATAATAATTGTTTTTTCTTGCATAGTGTCCTATATACAAGATGATTATTTTTTAATTATATTAAATGCAACATACATATTAGACGAAATTATATAGAATGTCCTATTTTAAAAAACGCACCTCGGTAATATTTCAATGAAGCATTTTCAGCAAAAATGTTACGGACAAAAATTATATGATTTCAAGGGGGACATAAAACAACTACACTATTTTGTTTACAAATGATACCACTTTCGAGATATTTACTGATCATTACTTTTCTTAAATGGAAACCTCAACTTTTTATTACACCGTTTTTTTCTACCAATTAATTTTAACAACTTTTGTCTGAAACATTTTTTTATTTGCCTAATATTTTTGAAATATTTAAGGAAAACTTAATAACATTTTCAATATTTAACTCATGATATCTCGCTATTTGTTGGAACAAAAAGTGGTACTTGACTTTTTTGCCCTACTTGATCTTAAGAATATATTGTTATTCAATAGCGCCCTGACTTTTGTTAATTTGATGATTTTGAAATTTCCAAAAGTTAGTAAGTTAACAAAAATCGCTATTATTATAATATATTCTTGAGATTAAATACAGCAGAAAAGTTTAGTACCACTTTTTCTTCCGACAAATAGCGAGATATCGTGAGTGAAATATTGAAAAATTATCAAATTTTCCTTAAATATCTCAAAAAATATTAGGCAAATAAAAAAATGTTTCAGACGAAAGTTGTTTAAATTAATTGGTCAAAAAGACAGTGTAATAAAAAATTGGGATTTCCATTTAAGAAAAGTAATGAATAGTGAATATTTCGAAAATGGTGCCATTTGTAAACAAGATAGTATAGTTGTTTTATGTCCTCCTTAAAACTATACAACTTTGTCCGAAATATTTTTGCTGAAAATGCTTCGTTGATGAATTATCGAGGTGCATTTTTTAAAAATGGGACACCTTGTATAAGAATAGATAAATTAGAATATATAAATTATAACATATTTTCTCTAAATTTGTTAAATTGGAATCTGATTTAAAACGAGTTAGACGAGTAACAAATGGTACTATTTTCACCTGATGCGACAGTGAAAATACTATCATCAGAAAGCGCAAGAGTAAATGTTTTATTCAAACTAGAATGGATTCTAATTCTATATAAGAAAACGTTTCAGTCGATTTATGTGAATATGTTCATATAACAATGAAGTATATCAGAAATCCATTGTTTACTTTCTAATAAATCTATTTATTGATTTAGAATGGATAGTGCATTTTGTATCAATGAAAAATCGCTCTTTGAATGATTCGATGGACATTACTTCTCCGAATGAATTTTCATTTTATAAAATTTAAAATATATAGAATCATTATCATTTTTGAAATTTTCGGATTTCATATATTAAAAATAAAATATGCAAAATCTTCTCGGTATAACATTTTTCTTTAAAATAATGCGATATAAAATCAGAGTGAGTTAAAATTAGACTGCAATATGTATAACACAATTTCTTTTATTCACACAATGTGTATACGCGCGTTTATGTTTGTATCAATATAAAATATAATATAATCTATATAATCATTGAATAAAGAAAAAACGAAGTTTAATAACTTGTCAGAGTAAGAATCTATTATACAAGGTATAACTGAAAAAGCGCCCACTAGGTGTTATTTCTGATCAAAAATCGAAAAAGTTCTGAACCATTTTTTTCCATTATGTTTAATCACGTAATAATTATTGAATAAAGTTACGCCAGTTAGCACCGATCTTTAATCGGACGTATCTCAGTGAGCCGCATGCCCGGTAGTGTATATGAGCGCTACGGCACGGCACGGCACGGCGGCGTTATGACTTCGCGCATTTCAGAACTTTTCGACTCGATTTTTGATCAGGAATAACACTATATATTTAGTGAACGCTTTTTCAGTTATATTCTGTATAAAGAACATAATATTATTAGTATATTTTACACGAAGATGGCAAGACATGTAAAATCAATAATTGAATGATTGAATGATCATATTTCATTCGAATGGGAGAATTGAATACATTAAAACTCTAAAAGAGTTTATATGCATAGGCCTTTGTTTGCGAGAAATTTGTAATTAAAAAAACAGCTACATGTTAAGTGTAGTAACTTGGAATCAATAAGTGTGAAGCACGGTAGCTAAGACGCGTGCTAGTAATTTGTCGTCTACGACCGAGGAGTGGTTCGAGTCCTCGCAGTGCCAACTTTTTTTTTTAATAATATTATGTACTTACAATATTTTATAATATTTCTGTATTTTTAATACTTTTATTATTTTTTATAGGACAAAAATATTGCACACATATACAATAATATCTGTCTTATATAGAAAATAACAAGAATAATCGTTTTAATTATTTATTATAAAATTTAATTTTATAATAAAATTGAATGCTATCTCTTTGTATATATAGGGTGAAGAAAAAACCCCGGGACCCCTGAAAATTTCGAAAAATATACACCATAAAAAAATGTTTCAGACAAAAGTTGTAGCGTTGAAAAAGATCTATTTACCGATCTTAACAATTTGACCTTGGGTGGCATCATCAAGGTCAGGACAAGGTCACCTCGGATTTTTTAAATGGAACCCTCAATTTTTTGTTGCATATTCTTATAGCCCTTCTTTTGACCTTTTCAAAGCACTATAGTTTTATCCAATTTGAATAAGCTGTTCCGAAGTTATCGAGTTTTTTAAAGTAAGATATCTAGCCAACTAAGGCAAGATCGGAGGATGATCCGGCCAACTAAGGCAAGGTCGGAGAATGATTCGGCCAACTAAGGCAAAGTCGGAGTGATCAAGCCAACTAAGACAAGATCGGAGGATGATCCAGCCAACTCGTAAAAATAATTGCGCGACTAACTTTCAGGCGTTGGCTCCTATTGGCTTGTCTTAATTTCGTTGATTGATTTATTTCAGTTATTTATTTATTTGAACTATTCTGCTGTTTGATGTTTATTTCTTCCATTTACTCATTTAATACTCATTACAGTTTAGTGAATCGCAAACTTGACTGAAATTCCTCTATTTTTTTGAAAATTATTAAGAAACAGTTTGAAGCTAGTTGTAAGTTGACTTAATTGCACTTCATTCCGTGCTCATTATTATTCTTCAGCACTGCCTTTAGAATAACTTTGAATTGATCCAAATATGAATTTAGTCGATTAGACTAAATCTTACCACTTCTGCTTGTCAATATGGCAAGTCTTTCAGAACGAGAACGCATATCTCTTTTGATGATGAGAGGATGGGATGATCGACTAAGGTCGTACAATGATGTGAGGTGGCTTTTTAATGAAACTTTTCGTACTCAGGGTAATGCCATTCTAAAATCTACCGTTGAAAGAACGATAAGGCGTTTTCAGGAAACTGGAAGTGTGAAAAATCGTGCAATACCAGGTAGTCCAGTATCAGCAACAAGTGTAGAAAAATCATTAGATGTTCTACAATCCTTTATCGAAAATCCGCATGATTCGACCCGCAAAGTAGGACAGCAACATGAAATAGATCAAATGTCTGTGCTTAAAATATTGAAAATGAATAAATTTCATCCTTATAAGATCCATCTTGTACAAGAGCTAAATGAAGATGATTTCGATAGGCGCATTGAATTTTGTGATTTGATGATGGAAAAAATAGCCGAAGATCCTAATTATCTATCAAATGTAGTTTTTTCAGATGAGACAACATTTCAGTTAAATGGCCACGTTAATCGACACAATTGTAAATTTTGGTCAGATACAAATCCTCACTGGATTGAAGAAACACACACGCAGTATCCATAAAAAGTGAATGTTTGGGTAGGCATTTTGAATAATGTTCTCATAGGTCCACTCTTTATTGACGGAAATCTTTATTGACAGCGATAAAATATGAGAATATGCTAAGAAACGCTAGTTCCAGTGATACAAGCAATCATGGATGACAACTTCGAGCATACATGGTTCCAACAAGATGGTGCTCCCCACATTACGGAAAGGATGCCCGTAATTATCTGGACACAGTGTTTCCTCATCGATGGATAGGTAGAAGAGGACCTATAGAATGGCCTCCTCGATCACCCAATTTATCACCTAACGATTACTTCCTGTGGGGACATTTAAAAGATAGAATTTACAAAACGAAACCACAAAATTTGGATGACTTACGAAATCGAATTCTTGATGAAGCTGCTCTCATCCCTGTTGATTACATTCAAAAAGCCGTTTCATCTTTTTACGATAGATTAGCTTATTGTCAAACTGTTGATGGGGGACATTTTGAACAATTACTTTAAAGCTTTCCAATATTGCCTTAGCTGGTCGGACAACTCCCAACCTTGCCTTAGATGGCCGGATCATCCTCCGGTCTCACCTTAGTTGGCTTGATTATCCTCCAATCTTGCTTTAGTTGGTTACATATCTTACTTTAAAAAACTCGATAACTTCGGAATAGCTTATTCAAATTGGATAAAACCATAGTGATTTGAAAAGGTCTGAAGAAGGACTATAAGAATATGTAATAAAAAATTGGGGGTTCCATTTAAAAAATCCGAGGTGCCCTTGTCCTGACCTTGATGACGCCACCAAAGGTCAAATTGTTAAGATCGATAAATAGATCCTTTTCAACGCTACAACTTTTGTCTGAAATATTTTTTTATAAAGTGTATATTTTTCGAAATTTTCAGGGGTCCCGGGGTTTTTCTTCACCCTATATATACAAATATCAGGTGTAGTAAAAAGAAATCCATTATTTTTGCATAAAATTGAAGGCTTTAATTACCATAGTTAGAATGATCCGATTTAGGTCAAATATGCACCGTTTTGTTCGATAACTTGTTGCCATTTTGAAGGTAATTTCATTATGCCTCTCTCATAGAAGCCCTCGTCCCTATTGGCAAAAAATTGAGACAGTCGATTTTCACAAGCCTCTCTTGAAGCGAATTTTTCACCAGCAAAATTGTTCGCCATGGACAGGAACAGATGATAATCACTTGGTGCCAGGTCCGGACTATAAGGTGGATGCATAAGAACCTCCCAACCAAGCTCCCGGAGCTTCTGGCGAGTCACTACTTGTGTGTGGCCTGGCGTTGTCCTGATGGAACACAATTCCTCTCCTATTGGCCAAAGCTGGCCGCTTCTGGGCGATTGCTTCCTTCAGACGGTCCAATTGTTGACAGTACAGTTCCGAGTTAAGAGTTTTGCCATAGGGGAGCAGCTCATAGTAGATAATTCCCTGCCAATCCCACCAAACACACAGCAAAACCTTCCTGGCCGTCAATCCTGGCTTGGCCACCGTTTCCGCCGGCTCACCGCGATTCGACCACGACCGTTTTCGCTTGACGTTGTCGTAAGTGATCCACTTTTCATCACCAGTGATCAACCGCTTCAGAAATGGGTCGATTTTGTTGCGATTCAGCAGCGATTCGCAGATGGAAATTCGGTCCATGAGGTTTTTTTTCGTTAACTCGTGTGGCACCCATACATCGAGCTTCTTTTTGTATCCAGCCTTATTCAAATGGTTCCAAACGGTTTTTTGTGCAATCTTTAGCTCTTGGGCAATCGAAACAGTGCTTACATGACGGTCGGACTCGACAATGTCCATGATTTTATCGATATTTTCGATAATTGGCCTTCCAGTGCGTGGTGTATCTTTGACATCGAAATTACCGGAACGGAATCGACGAAACCAAAATTGCGCGTGATTGGCTATTACAGTATCAGGACCATAAACACTATTCACATTTTCAGCCGCCTGGCTTGCATTTTCGTCTTTATCGAAGAAAAACTGTAAAATATAGCGTATTTTCTCTTTGCTAGTGTCCATCTTTGACGCGCGCTCAAACAAAACTGAGTCAACTAATTACAAAACTGTCAGAAAAGTTTGTTTAGTACGAAATCTCATCTTTCTAACGCCATCTAGTGGAACCCGATCGGACTTATACAACGCGAGATACAGATAACTAAAGCCATCTATTGGAAAAATAATGGATTTATTTTTACTACACCTGATATACGAGGGTGGTCCGATAAGTACTTAGCCTACAAAAGAAAAACGAAAATTTTGGAAAAGTGGCGATTTATTTCTCAACATAGTCTCCTTTTAGCTCGATACACTTGACCCAGCGATGCTCCAACTTCTTTAACCCGTCTGAAAAATCCGTTTTCTCGAAGTCTGCAAAGTAGACCTCCGTGGCGGCGATGACCTCCTCATTCGACTCAAATTTCTGCCCGGCGAGTGACTTTTTCAAGTTTGGAAACAAAAAGAAGTCGCACGGGGCCAAATCTGGAGAATACGGTGGATGGGGCAGCAGTTCGTAGCCCAATTCGACCAATTTGACCGTGGCGAGGGCGGAGGTGTGAGCCGGTGCGTTGTCATGGTGGAAGAGCACTTTTTTCTTCGTCAAATGGGGCCGTTTTTTCTGCAATTCGGCGTCGAATCGGCCCAATAATTCGGCATAGTACAGCCCTATGACCGTTTTGCCCTTCTCCAGGTAGTCGATGTAGATCACACCTTGTGAATCCCAGAAAACGGTGGCCATCACCTTTCCGGCCGATAGGACAGTCTTCGCCTTCTTCGGAGCACGTTCGCCGGGTGAAGTCCACTGTTTCGACTGTTCTTTGGTCTCTGGTGTGTACCAGTGGATCCATGTTTCGTCGACGAAACGACGCAGAAACTCCTTCGGATTGCGCTTAAACAGCGTCAAACACTGCTCTGAAGTGGTCTCACGGTTGCGCTTGTTGTCCGGAGTGAGCAAACACGGCACCCATCGCGCCGACAGCTTTCTCATGCCCAAAATTTCATGCAGGATATGACCCACGCGGTCTTTTGAGATGCCTACTGTCTCAGCTATCTCGCGCACCTTCAATCGGCGGTCTGCCAATACGAGATCGTGGATTTTTGTCATTTTATCCTCCGTGGTTTTCGGGACACCTGGGCGTGGCTCATCAAAAACCGACGTGCGACCACGTTGAAAATCGTTAAACCAATTTTTGACGGTCGCCATCGAAGGAGAAGAGTCGCCGTACACAGCATCCAAGCGCTCTTTGATTTCGCTGCGCGATTTCCCTTCCAAAAACAAGAATCGAATCACCGACCGATATTACTCTTTTTCCATTTTTCTAAAATCCGCGGACACGCCCGCTTCCACACGCGGTCAAAACAAAACTACGAGTCCGATTCGGCTGAAATTTCGACAGTAGCCGTCTACGAGAATGTACTACACGATAGTAAATGTCTCTTGCCATAGTGGCGCCATCGGGCGGTGAGGCTAAGTACTTATCCGACCGCCCTCGTATATATTATATATACAGGGTGTCTTATAACTAATCTGGCAGAGCTCGTGAAGGCATAGAGCGGGTTAAGACAAATATAAAAGTCTGATACCATTTTGTGAGATTCGCAATAATTATCGAGTTATTAATGACAGAAATCTGAGGAATGAGTGCATGCCGAGACGTTATGGGAGGAGTATCTAGCCGCTCAGGCTAGAGAGCACTGCCCAGTCGACAAAGGAACTGTTGCCGGCGCGCGGCAAGAGGAAAGACGACGCGCTAATGTTTATGTCCTTACCTCACCGCTCCTACATCCCGCTGCACCGCGTCTAAGTTCACGCCGATATGGCCGCTGAATATTCGCGATTACAATTATGAGATTATTTTATGAGGTACCACAGATAGCTCATATTGAATTGCAAAGTTCATGATTCAAAAGTTCTTTGATCAAGAAAACATCGAAAAGGAGAAAGCGATAGAGAGCGATGAGATCTACAGAGATTCTCATTGTTTTCTATCGCAATCTATCGTTTTGCTGCATTGGATCCGAAAAAAATGATATCGCGTAAAGATAGAGTACGATGAACACTTCTCATCGTACTCTATTGTACTCTATCGTTAGGAGAATATTTAATTGTTAGAGTATGATAGAATTCGCGTAGAGACTCATCGTGTCCTATCGTTTTATTCAAGTCTACACGGAAAATATGTTTGGTTGAATGAACAGATTTTCTGACGAAATGAGAGAGAGAAAGAGAGAGAGAGAGAGAGAGAGAGAGAGAGAGAGAACGATTAAGAAATTTTGATTGAGATTAGCACAATTTTGTTTAAGTTAACAATAAACCTTGATGAATTGGACACAGTGTTAATATTTTCAGTTAATATTTCTCTGTATCGTTCATATTTCATTTGCAAGCTGTATTGTGGACCAAACATTTTTACCATATATCATGCATAAATTGTTGTCTTATATCGTAATTCTTGTCAGTGGTATATTAACGACAGAAGAAACTGATAGTTCTGTGTCGCACAATTGCGAAAAGAGGACCATCGTTGTCAATGGTGCACCAACGATACTCGGCATAAAATTGATTCCTAGGTATAATCGCGATACAACGCAAATCCGAATGTGTTATTTTGACACGCATAAAAATAACGTGTCAAAATAACACACTCGGATTTGCGTTGTATCGCGATTATACCTAGGAATCAATTTTATGCCGAGTATCGTTGGTGCACCATTGACAACGATGGTCCTCTTTTCGCAATTGTACGATACAGAACTTTCAGTTTCTTCTGTCGTTAATATACCACTGACAAGAATTACGATATAAGACAACAATTTATGCATGATATATGGTAAAAATGTTTGGTCCGCGATACAGCTTGCAAATGAAATATGCACGATACAGAGAAATATTAACTGAAAATATTAACACTGTGTCCAATTCATCAAGGTTTATTGTTAACTTAAACAAAATTGTGCTAATCTCAATCAAAATTTCTTAATCGTTCTCTCTCTCTCTCTCTCTCTCTCTCTCTCTCTCTTTCTCTCTCTCATTTCGTCAGAAAATCTGTTCATTCAACCAAACATATTTTCCGTGTAGACTTGAATGAAACGATAGGACACGATGAGTCTCTACGCGAATTCTATCATACTCTAACAATTAAATATTCTCCTACCGATAGAGTACAATAGAGTACGATGAAAAGTGTTCATCGTACTCTATCTTTATGCGATATCATTTATTTCGGATCCAATGCAGCAAAACGATGGATTGCGATAGAAAACAATGAGAATTTCTGTAGATCTCATCGCTCTCTATCGCTTTCTCCTTTTCGATGTTTTCCTTGATCAAAAAACTTTTGAATCATGAACTTTACAATTCAATATGAGCTATCTGTACCTCATAAAATAATCTGATAATTGTAATCGCGAATATTCTGCGGCCATATCGGCGCGAGCTTAGACGCGGTGCAGCGGGATGTAGGAGCGGTGAGGTAAGGACATAGACATTGGCGCGTCGTCCTTCCTCTCGCCGCGCGCCGGCAACAGTTCCTTTGTCGACTGGGCAGTGCTCTCTAGCCTGAGCGGCTAAATGCTCCTCCCATAACGTTTCGACGTGCACTCATTCCTCAGATTTCTGTCATTAATAACTCGATAATTATTGCGAATCTCACAAAACGGTATGGGACTTTTATATTTGTCTTAACCCGCTCTATGCCTCCACGAGCTCTGCCGGATTAGTTATAAGACACCCTATATATATTGTAGATATATACAATGTATTTACATAATAATATTTATAGCATATTTCATAGATAGTGAAACGTCTTCCATTGATTTCACATTCATCAACATAGAAATTTTTTTTTGTTCACGGGGGAAATCCTCGTAGATACCTTCGTCCCTTTGGGGTCGGGCAGAGGTTATGCCGGACTTTTATCGGTTAAAACTCCTCCGGGGCGTCTTCCGAGCGTGCCGGAATGGGAGAGCTGGGGGAACCGCGTCAGCATTCCATCCCTAGTACCTCAGTCCTGGGGTACTGAGACGAGCCCTTCGCCTGAGTGCCGCGCTCCCCCCCCCCACCGCATTGAGCAGGAAAGAGGGGCGCGGCGCCCCGGCCGGATTGGCCAGCCTGGTCTCCTTGTTGGAGGGAGAGATGGGACACTCATCCTCTCTCCCGGCCCCTCTTGGTAACGTTAGGGGAAGGCAGGGAGTGGGCTCCGGCCCCAACCGGGTTGGCTATTTCTTTTACCGTCTGATACGACATGTGGGGGGTCATTATCAGAAGAGGAGGGAAAATCCACTCTCCTCCTCCTACAACGGTCGAGTGCCCTTTCATCGGCGAACGGAGGCGCGCTCTGAGGGGACGAGGATGCCTCCTAAGCATCGGAGGCAGCGTCTTGTCTGCGGCACGATCCCAGGGTCGCTGTCCTATGGGAAGCGCTACCTGTCTCGTTGAACTCGACGAGGGCGACGCTTCCACTCGGCGGCCTTCTTGCAGGACATAACGTCCCGCAAAGGCGATTACCGCCGATCAGACTTTTTCCCTTTCGAGCATGGCCTTGAAAAGGAGAGGTCCGGTTTATTGCCAATTGCCTGGACGAGGATACGGCGAGGATACTGGGTCCATGCTACGCATGTCTCCAACGTGTGCTGTGCTGTGTCCTCCAGCTCCAGGCAATGGTGCACCATGCTGTGGGATCCGGTGCAGGTACCGGATAAAAGACATCATAATGAGTCTTGGCTGGGACGTCTTGCAACACTCGGTATATTCACTAGACATCGCTCCTACTGATTACCACTTGTTCCGGTCGAAGCAACATACCTTGTTTGATACGAACTTCAAATCAGTAGCGAGATTCGAAAATGACTTGATGACTTTATCGTATTCAAAGACACAACATTTTTCCGACATGGAATTCATCAGCTGCCTGAAAGATGGTTTAAAGTTATAGAAAACAAAGGCGAATATTTTGATTGACAAATTTGTTTTACTTTCGTTTAAAATAAACCTTGAATTTAGCTTAAAGATTTGGATTATTTATTTGTACACCTAATAAAAGGTAAGGTATTATTATAACAATATATTCTTGAGACTAACTAAAGTAAAAAAGTCAGGTACTATTTTTTCTTCCGACAAATAGTTAGTGAAATATCATAAGTTAAATATTAATAAAGTTACTGAGTTTTCCTTAAATATCTAAAAAAATATTAGGTAAATAAAAAATGTTTCAGACAAAAGTTGTGAAAATTAATTGGAAAAAAAGAATGATATAATAAAAAACTGGTTTCCATGCAAGAAAAGTAATGATCAGTGAATATGTGGCAACTTCATCACCACCAGACGAATGCATCGATCGTCACGCCTCTATTGGACCTTCCCTTATGCTACTAGGAACTACGCCTCTCACTTACTCCTTAAATTCGTGGTGTGCAATCGTTCAGTTAGTTTTAGTTTATCTTAAGATTTCCTTTATATTGGGAGTACAAATTAATTCGGTCCGTTTTTTCTTGTGTTAAAAAATGTATTTATTTCAAAACAAAATGAATGAACAGATCAATTAAAGTATTTTCCATCGCTGGCTACTACTTTCTCCCATTTCTCAGGCAATTTTCGAATTCCATCTCGAAAAAATGACTCGTCTTTTGAGGCGATCCAAGTTTGGAGCCAATTTTCGATTTCTGCGAAAGAAGTGAACCGGTGACCTGCCAAATCGTGCTGCATCCTTCGGAACAACTAGTAATCAGAAGGAGCAATGTTCGGAGAATACGGCGGGTGCGGTAAAACATCCCATTTGAGCGTTTCCAAATATTTTTTTACGACTTTTGCGACATGAGGCCGAGCGTTGTCATGAAGAAGAATAACTTTATCATGTTTTTGCTCGTATTCCGGCCGTTTTTCTCGCAATGCACGGCTCAAACGAATCAATTATAGCCGATACCGATCACCCTTAATGGGATCTCTAGGTTTCAGCAGCTCATAGTAAACAACATCCTTTTGGTCCCACCAGATACAGAGTATGATCTTCGAACCATGTATGTTCGGCTTTGATGTTGATGTTGAGGTCGATGGCAACAATTGACCGGGCTTGGCGTAGTATTTTTTCTTTTTGGAGTTGTAGAATATCCACTTCTCATCTCCAGTTACAATCCGATGCAAAAAAATCTTTTCTTTGTTGCCTTTGAATCAGCTGCTCGCAAGTGAAAAATCGCCTTTCAACGTCTCTCGGTTTCAGTTCATAAGGCACCCAATTTCCTTGTTTTCGAATAAATCCCATGTCTCTCAATCGTACGGAAACGGTTTGTTGAGTCACTCCCAATGATTCTGCAAGCTCCTCTTGCGTTTGACTCTGATCTTCTTCGACTAATTCTCTAATTCTTTGTCCTCGAATTCTTTATCCTCGAATTTTTTTGGCTGTCCAGAGTGAGGCTTGTCTTCGACGCTGAATCTCCATCCTTGAAACGTCGAAACCATTCCCTACATGATTTATCATGTTGGAGCAGCGTCACCATAAACTTCAACAAGCATTCGATGGGCTTCAGCTGCACTTTTCTTCCAATTAAAGCAGAAAATTAAAACCTCCCGCAAATGCTGTTTGGTTAACACAAAATTAGACATTTTCAACACTGTAAAAAGTAAGGTTTTTGTATGAAACTCAAAGCGATATAAACTGAATATTATTGGCAGATGTCTAACCTCTCTGAAACCGCCAAAATCGACAGTCACTATGAACCATTCATAACAGCCGGAGCCATCTTTTGAAAACGGACCGAACTAATTTGTACACCCAATAATATTACTACTAGCTGTGATAGTTAATAAACAACGACATTGAAGACTACATTCGAGCGCTATCTTTATTATTGAATCAATGATTAGTCTAAAGATATCTCGAAAGTGGCGCCACCTGTAAACAAAATGATATCATTATATGTCATTATATATCTCCGTTGAAACATATAATGTATACTAACATATAATGTATACGTATAATAATATACAATTTTTGTCTGAAACATTTTTCCCTAAAATGTCGCGTTTACAAAAATCGGGTAGTACGGGTGGTTTGTGACACCATGTATATCATTTGTTATAGCAAATTTGGCATAAAAAAAACCTTCAACTGTCAAATCGAAAATAATTCTATTAAATCGAAAATCTATACTGTCCTCAGCTAATTTAGCTAATAGACGTGTTTTCAATGCTTCAAAGTTTACGCAAAAACTTCTCGGGCCATTCGATTATTGGATGATAAATCCTTGGACTAGAACGTGTTCCCCGGGTTTTAGACGAAAACTATTGGATATAGGAATAAGTTTTAATCGTTTTTTATGTAGACAAAAAACATAGTTTGAATATGAAAATATTAAATGATTTTATTCAAAATATTTTCCATCTGAAACGACAACCTTCGCCCATCTTTCGGGCAATAAACGGATTTCTCGAGTGAAGAATTCTATTTCTTTCGAGGTGATCCAGTCATCGACCCATTTTTGTATGCTGTCATATGAGGTGAAGCGCTCTCCAATAAGTACCGACTGCATCGACCGGAACAGATGATAGTCTGAAGGGGCAATGTCTGGTGAATACGGCGGGTGGGGTAGGACTTTCCATTTCACCCCTTCTAGGTACGTCCGGACGGGTTGACCAACATGTGGCCTAGCGTTGTCGTGCTGCAAAATCAGCTTTTCGTGTTTATTGGTCAACGGCCATATTGGTAACGGCCATTCCGGCCGTTTTTCTTGAATAGCTTGTTTCAAACTCATTAGTTGAAGTCGGTAACGTTGGGAATTGATAGTTTCGGACGGTTTCAGCAGCTCATAGTAGACTACACCCCGCATATCCCACCAGATACAGAGCATGACCTTTAACCCGTGAATATTGCGCTTTGGCGTTGATGGACCTGGTTCACCTGGCTTCACCCATGCTAGTTTGCGTTTAGGATTGTCGTAGTGAATCCATTTTTCATCGCCAGTGATGATCCGATGCAAAAAACTCTTTCTTTCTTGTCGTTGAAGCAACATTTCGCACGTGACCAAACGCCTTTCAATGTCCCTTTCCTTCAACTCGTGTGGTACCTAATTTCCTGCCTTCTGAACCATTCCCAGCGCATGTAGGTATTTTCCAACGGTGGATCGATCAACATCCAATGCTGCAGACAATTCTTCAAGTGTCTGACATGGATCAACATCAAGCAATTTCTCAAATTCCTCATTTTGGAACTTTTTTGGGGCACCATCGCGTTCTTTGTCGTTGACATCGAAATCACCACTTTTGAAGCGTTGGAACCAATATCTGCAAATTGGCTCCGATGGAGCATGGTCGCCGTAAACATCCACAAACAAATGGCACGTTCCCGCAGCACTTTTCTTCGAAAGATAGTAGTGGAGAAGAACTTCCCGCAAATGCTGCTTTTTTGGAACAAATTCCGACATTTTCGATGCGATATGAATACTTGCTGTTTGCACTCCAAACAAAAGTCTTATACTGCGTTTAACAGCTTACATATACACCTTTTAAATCCATGTATCGAAAGGTTAGAAAAGATGCAAGCGATATTATTAATACCATCTATGGGGAAACGATTAAAACTTATTCCCATACCTAATAACTACGGCATCGTGTTCAGCGAGTCAAAATCCTCTGGAAATGATGTTTTGTCTGTTCCCCACAATGGGCCAAAATCGACTCTTTTTACCCATTGTTCTTTCACCTTTCAACGAACACCTAACGAATTTTCGATTTTATTAAAAGACATAACCACGCTGACAATATTAATTTTATAGATATTTATTCACACTATCAGTAGTAACAACATTATAATAAAACAGATCAATTCTCTCATATACTTTGCTATAAACAATAACAAGAAAAATTAGATATTTGATGGTAGCTTTTAAAAGTTAACTGTTCTTGATTTTGTACCGCATTATTTAAAAAAAAATATTCTTAAAACGTTTTATATATTTCATTCCTATTATACAGAATGCCTCGAAACGCACGATTATCCTTTGGAGGTGTGAAAGAGAGTGAAATTCTGAAGTCAAAAGTTCCTCTTCCATTTTTTCCTCTGATCATTAATAACAAAGTTATTAACGAAAAAGTCGACCAATGGCGCGTACAACTATCGCGTACTGTACATTAGCGCGAGGCTCCGCCCTCTGCTAGCGCCGGAAATATTTTTACCTGATGGTATTAAATAGCTCATTTATCATCCATTTCATAAGTTTAAAAGTCGGAAAACACCTCACTTCTTCCTTTGTTTCCACAATTCGTTGTTTATGTTTTAAATCTCGGTGCATTAAGATTGAGGAGCTGTTACTAAAGAGTATTTCGTGCAAGAAATGACAACTCTCAGCTATTTCTCAATCCGCGAGATATCGAAGATGAAAATGTAAACATAGGAAAAGCAAAACAAAAGGTAAAACGAGAATTTATTGTGATAAATTAACATGTTATGAAAAAGTACATAAGGAATAAACATTATGTAGTTTCTGCGAACAACGTTTCGAACGGGCGCTCTAAAAAATTAGTCTTTTTCAAAACCAGTAAAAAACCGTTGGTCTTTATCATTTCAATAACATTTAATAAAATTTCTATTTTTAAACTTGTTTTCAATTGATTTTTTATTTTTGTTGATTAAAAATGATGATGAATCAATTAGCTCATCAAATGGATAATAAACGAACTATTTGATATCATCAGATAAAGACAAATTTTGGCACTAGCATAGGGCGAAGTCACGCGCCAGTGATACTGCGTGACAGTCGTGTACGCCACGCCATTGATCGACTGTCCTTGTTAATAACTTTGTTATTAATGGTCGGAGGAAAAAATGGAAGAACTTTCAACTCAGAATTTTACTCTCCTTCACATCCCTAAAGGATAATCGTGTATTTTGAGACATTCTGTATATACTTGAAAATTTCGAACAGATAGTACTGCTATGTATTTTTAAACTTTATAGAATAAAATTTCATTTGCAAAGTAGTGTACATTGAATCATTTAAATTTAGTGATTTTTTATTTATACAAAATGCGTAATTAATTCCGAATTATGTGAATACTTCGTTCGAAAATGAAACGTAAATCTAATATACTCCACCGTTATAGGAACATATTAACTTAAATCAATTAAAATATTCGCTTATGTAGAATTGAAATTCATTCTATATATGGCTTGATAAGATATTTAGCTGAATGTTACAACACACAATTATTATTTTTTTTTATCTTGCCTGTTGTAGATTTAACTTGGGAGATCTTATTTTTTATGTGTAATCTCATAAGAAAAATCTAACGAAATTAGTTCTGACCAACTCATAAATCCGTGTCGTCCGATAAAATGATGTGGAAACATTGTTTATAGGTTATTACAGACACAATTTGTGTCTATGATCAGAAATACCATCATGCTGGAATCACATATATGCTTTAGTCGACATCTTTCAAAAGTGCAAGAAGTCTTCCAAAAGTGCAAGTTTATTTTGATTGAATTTATCATATACGACTCCTTAATGTCTCATCATAAAAATAAGACTCAACAATATACTTATCCATAATTCTACACTAACATTAGGACTATCTGTACTGAAATGGGACAGTGCGATGTCAACGTAGATTTTCCTCGAGATCAATAATGACAATTATATCTATTAATTTCGTACCTATTATTAAAATTTGTTTTGTCGAAAAAGATAAAAGAATAAAAAGATAAATCATATATTATCATCCATTGAAACTAATAGCAAAACTATATTTTATGAATAAAATAGTTTTAACCTAATACTTACAAGGAACATGCGCGAAGTATGTATCACTGATTTCGACGAAACTTGGCATATTTGTAGAGTAGCCAAAAATAAGAGACCCATATTTTTTTATCAGCAATGGCTCAGGTTTAAGGAGTGAAACTGCCCCTCAAAGTTTCATCCCCTTTATTCTTTATGTCCCCTTTATTCCCCTTTATGTCTCGATAATTATTGTAATTAGAAAAGAAACTTTTTAAACAAAAATTGTACAGTTTTTTTATAAAAAATTAAATAGTCTTGATTAAGATAAAAAAATGTTTTTGACGATTAACAAAATAACCATGTCAGGCTTAATTATTAATTTGTCAAATTCATTATATGGAGGAAAAAGTTAGCATTTTTCATTTCGAATCCATCTATCTATATATTGTTTTAATGTATAGTGTATATATTTTATTTAAATTATACGGATATTGCTATTTATAAGTGGAAGTAATACTATCAGGTATTTGAATTAATTCTCGCTGTTGATTAGTAGAGGTCATTTGTGCTATTTCAACATAGCAACCGATGGTGATCAATGGTTCAACATAGGACCGAAAGTGACCGATGGTATATATGAAAGTACTGTCAATAGGATTTAATAACACTGGCCTGCAAAATTTCAAAAACTTTATGCGTTTTGGATGTCAAAAGTCATTTTCTACGCTGAATTTTGTCCGCTGAATACACATCCGGCCTTAGAATTTTTCTATCACATCAGGTTTTCGAAATAATTAGGTTTAAATAGCCAAAAAATGCCGTTTTTCACTAGGCTACCCAGCCATTGAAGACAAGGCTAGATGATCCAGCCACTGAAGGCAAGATTAAAAGGCTGCCCAGTCACTGAAGGCAAGGTTAGATGATCTAGCCACTGAAGACAAGATTAAAAGGCTACCCAGTCACTGAAGGCAAGACCAGATGATCCAATTACTGAAGACGAAAGCGAAAATGTTAATAAAAAAAGATTTTATTTATCCAGAAATAGAGTCAAAAGAGCGTTTCTTGGACTTTTTACTATGAACCACATCAGGAATGTCTCGTTCAGTACTCCAACAGTAATCTGCTAACATATGAATATCTCATCGATCCTGATATCTTTTTTCCATTTCTTTAATATCCTGATGAAATTTTTCCCCTTGTTCCTCGCTTATGCTTCCTAAGCTACATTTGGGGAAGTAATCAAAATGGCTTTTCAAAAAATGTATCTTTAGATTCATATTGCATCTTAATTTCATAAACTTTTCAAGCATATTACTCACCAATTCTTCATAGTTAGAATCTTTTTTGTGTCTCCCAAGAAATCCAGAATCACTTTCTTCAATGAAACCCAAGCTTCTCTTTCTAAACAAGTCATTGTTTTTTCAAATTTCTCGTCTTTAGTAAGTAATCTAATTTGAAGCCCAATAAAAATGCCTTCCTTAATTTTTGCATTACTGAGATGAGAAAACTTTGTACAGAGGTATTTAAAACCATTTCCTTCCTTATGCAGAGCCTTCACGAATTGCTTCATTGGACCCAATTTTATATGCAACGGAGGTAACAAAATTTTATTAGGATCAACTAACGTTTCATTTATTACATTTTTCACG
The DNA here is from genome assembly GCF_003227715.2 of Harpegnathos saltator. Lineage (NCBI taxonomy): Eukaryota > Metazoa > Arthropoda > Insecta > Hymenoptera > Formicidae > Harpegnathos > Harpegnathos saltator. The sequence goes on along the minus strand of NW_020230657.1, from coordinate 161,312 downwards.
CCAGGTTCCAAGCTTTTTCTTTCCATTTTTTTTTCTGTCTAATGAAGTTCTCTGGCTCTACTATCCCATTCGCAAAGAAAACATGGGAATTTGGTGAAACCTTGCTGTTGTCCTAAAAGCATACACAAAATTTTCAAATCACCGCAAATTAACCAGTTGTGTTGTTCATAATTAATATATCCCAACAGTGTTTTTAAGTTTTCATATGCTTCTTTTAAATGAACTGAGTGTCCAATAGGTACTGATGCATATATTCCCCCATTGTGAAGGAGAACAGCTTTTAGATTTCATCTTAAGGAATTAATGAAAAGTCTCTATTCATTAGCATTATAAGACTTTAATCTCAAAAAATGTATCAAGTCAGATACATTATTACAAAAAACTAATGAATCTACCATAGAAAAAAAGGAATAAATTCTTTTTCACGATGCCTGTACCAAGAAAACGTTGTTTCTGATTCTAACAAATCCCTTTCTTTCAATCTGGATCCCAGTAACTGCATTTTCTTTAGATAGATCTAAATCTCTTACAAGATCATTTAAAACAGACTTATTGAAAGGCTTTGGACTATTGTCATCAACCGGATCGATTTCATAAGTTTCAAAATCTACATTGTTCTCATCAATAGGATTGTCGTTGTCTAAAGATGGTAAAGAAGGGTTCATTGGTCGAGAAGGAATAGGAATATCAGGTCCATGAAAACAGGTCTTGTAGCACATGAAAGTGTTGTATAAGAGATGTTTTTCTTATTGCGAGCATTATGGCCCGTGATTTGACATGAGCAGAAGTAACAGCTAGTTATATGATCAGTTGGTTCACGCCAAATCATTGGAATACCAAATCGCATGCCACTTTTTTTCCCTTTCAACCAATATCTCAATCCTTGATAGCAAGTTGTACAAATTGTATGAAGAACCCATGATTTATCAAGATTTTTATTTCAATATTAAAATATTTAAAATAACACGTTTTGATATTTTGAGTTACAGGAACTTTTTGCTTTTGCGGAACGTATTCACCACAGATGTAGTAAAATTTATCAGGATCATTTTTACACTTTCGCGAAGCCATTTCATTAAAAAAAATATATGTATTAAAGAGAACAAATGAAATATGTAAATACTCTACACACTTTAAATGATATATTATAATAATAGGAACAGGATATATGAAGTTATTACTGCAGCATAGTGTTACAAACGTAATACTGCATTAATTTCACGTCAGTTCTGTGAAGTTCCTACTTTTATCAATGAAATAACATTAATTACAAGTTGTTCAGAATAATCAAGAGCCTATTATCATAATTTTCTAAAAAATGTTCACCATATTAACAATGATGTTTTTAGTTGGTACTACATGGGCTGAAAAGTTTTTGGCCTGACATATAGATGGCGCCACAAACTAAAAATCCTTATATTTCCTATAGAGTACCAACCTTAACTTAGATGCTGTAAAAATTTCATGATATTTCGTTGACTCGTGTATAAGTTATAGCTTTCGAAGTGACGTTACCTCTGAATTTATCTTTACTATGGAAAAAAGCGAATTTCGTGTTTTGATTAAACATTGCTTCCTGATGAGAAAAAACACTGTTGAAGCAAAGGCATGGCTTGATAAATGTTACGGCACATCTGCCCCACCGAATTCAACCATCAAATATTGGTTTGCTGAGTTTCGTCGTAACCGTACGAGCACAAATGATGCACCACGTTCAGGAAAGCCAAATGAGGCAGTTACTCCAGAAAACATCTAGAAAATCAATGAAATCGTGTTGAATGACCGCAAAATGAAATTGAGTGAGCTAGCTAACATCATAGGCATCTCAAAGGAATGCGTTAGTCATATCATTCATGAATATTTACACATGAAAAAGCTTTGCGCGCGTTGGGTGCCGCGTTTTTTGACAATTGAGCAAAAAGCGGAACGTGTTCGACTTTCAAAGCAAAATCTGGCCCTGTTTAACCGCAATAAGAAGGAGTTTTTGCGTCGATTTGTCACAATGGATGAAACATGGATCCATCACTACACACCGGAGTCCAATCGGCAGTCAGCGGAGTGGTTATTGCTTGATGAAAGCTGTCCGAAGCGCCCGAAGACACAACAATCACTCGGCAAGGTTTTGGCCAGTATTTTTTGGGATGCGCATAACATAATATTCATTGATTATCTTGAACATGGTAAAATTATCAATAAAGAATATTACTATACATTACTGGATCGATTGGACGACGAGGTCAAGGTCAAACGGCCACATTTGGCAAAGAAAAAAATTTTGTTTCACCAAGACAATGCTCCAGCTCACTCGGCTCGCGATGCGACCGATAAATTAAAGAAATTGCGCTATGAATTGGTCCCGCATCCCCCGTATTCTCCAGACCTGGTCCCCAGCGACTATTTCCTTTTTCCCCGACTGAAGCAGTGGCTCGCTGGTAAAAGATTTTACTCGAATGAGGAGGTCAAGTTGGAAACAAATGCCTATTTTGAGAGACTTGACACCGAGCACTATAAGACCGGCATCGAAATGTTAGCGGACCGTTACACTAATTGCATTACTCTAAATGGAGATTATGTCGAGGAATAAAATACTTTTTTCATTAAAAAAATCGTTTTTTCATTGTTAAGCCAAAGACTTTTCAGCCCATGTAGTATATAATATTACAAAAATAACTTCCAAAGAATCCTATCTTTTTATTTTCATTTTTTTCTTACTGTATACAATAAAGTATTATATTTTCTTTCATTTTATTGATTTTAATTTTTTTAACTTTTAAATTATAATTATCTCTACCCTGACGTGGTAGAAAAATTCTAAGGTCGAATTCGTATTCAGCGAACAAAATTACGTAGGAAATGACCTTTGACACAAAATCATACAGACTTGTGTAATCGGTTGAATATTGTGAAAAACAGCATTTTTTGGCTATTTCAACCTAATTATATCGAAAACCTGACGTGATAGAGAAATTCTAAGGCCGGATTCGTATTCAGCAGACAAAATTACGTAGGAAATGATCATTGAAATTCAAAACGCAAACCATGCAGACCTGTTATCTAGATAGCATAAAGCGAATGAAATTTTGAAAATTAGTTTCACCCCTTAAACCTGAACCATTGCCGTTAAAAAAAATACTAAGCGCGCAACTAAGTTTCCGGGTTTCATACATGGATGGCGCTAACGACACATGTAGTCGACATACATGTCTGAAGTTGTGTTTTTTTTATAGCTTGGACATTTGTTAACAATAACCAGTCGTAACACCAATACATATCGCAACGCAAAAATATTTTTTCTAACAACGAAGATGTCGAGTTTTCTGCCAAATAAACAGCATTTGCGGGAAGTTCTGCTTTTCTGCTTTAACTTGAAAAAAAGTGCAGCTGAAGCACGTCGTTTGCTTGAGGAGGCCTACGGCGAACATGCACCATCGAAAACTACCTGTGAAGATTGATTTAAACGCTTCAGAAGTGGCGATTTCGACACTGAGGACAAGGAGCGCTCCGGAAGACCAAAAGCAATTGAGGACGCTGATCTGCAAGCGTTATTGGATGAAGATGATACGTAAACACAAGATCAATTTGCGGAGGCATTAAACATGACTCGCCAAGGTATTTCCAAACGTTTACATGCCATGGGAAAAATTCAAAAGGTAGGAAAATAGGTGCCACATGAGTTGACTGAGAGACAGATGGAAAATCGAAGAGACACTTCCGAAATTTTGCTTTTGCGGCATGAAAGAAAGAGTTTCCTGCATCGAATTGTTACTGGCGATGAGAAGTGGATATATTTCGAGAATCCCAAACGCAAAAAATCGTGGCTTTCATCTGGCGAAGCATCAACATCGACGGCACGGCCAAATCGCTTCGGAAAGAAGACAATGCTCTGCGTTTGGTGGGACCAAAAAGGAATCGTATACTATGAGCTGCTGAAACCGGGCGAAACTGTCAATGGGCATCGCTACCGATAACAACTGATCAATTTGAACCATGCATTGCTCGAAAAACGGCCAAAATGGGACACGAGACACGAACGAATGATATTGCAGCATGACAACGCTCCGTGCCGTCGCACTTCCATCGTCAAGGACACTATCAAAACGCTGAAATGGGATCTGCTACCGCACCCGCACCCGTATTCGCTAGACCTGTCCCCTTCTGATTATCACTTTTTCCGGTCGATGGCACATAGCTTGGCTGGGCAACACTTGGTCAATTTCGAAGAAGTGCAAAATTGTTTGGATGAATGGTTTCGGTCCAAAGACGCGTCGTTTTATCGTCACGGTATTCATGTATTGCCAGAGAGATGGCAAAAATGTGTAGCTAGCGAGGGACGATATTTTGAATAAACCATTTTTTGTATTTCTCTTGAAATTTTCCATTTTTCATTGATAAAAAAACCCGGAAACTTAGTTGCGCACCTAGTATGAGTCCTCTATTTTAGACTATTTTATAAATATGCCAAGTTTTGTCGAAATCAGAGACATACACTTCGCGGATGTTACTTGTTAGTACAAATGAATATAATAATATGAATAGAACGAATTTATTCTTAAAATTCTTTGAAAAGAAAAATAATTATTGCATGTCGTAACATTCAATCAAATACCTTATTAGAAATCGAAAAGTCATTCAGAGAGCGAATTATGATGTATGTTAATTCCTACGAGCATATATTCGAATATGAATGATAAATCTGTTTTCCAATTTTTATATGTCCATATTTTTATATTCCATGACTTTGAGGTCTATTAGCACTATATTCATCTTAATGCAAATTATAATCGTAGATATTTGAAAATAGATAATTTCATTTAAAAAAAGGCTCGACAGATAACTTTCATATTTTTTTATGCCTCCATCTAGAAAAGAACAACGTACTCAAAATACGTCCCATTTAAAACGGCTCCATTTTAATTTGAAACTTTTATCTAACTTTTTTGTATCAATAATTTCAGAGAATATTAATTGGATTAATTAAAATGGAACATATTATATTGGGTCTGGGAAAAAGTTCGTGGCGTTTTTTTAATAAAATTCAACTAGTTTTCTTATAGTGTAAAAATGAATTTATTTAAATCAAATATGCTCCATTATTATCGACAATGTTTCGCCATTTTTCGGGTAGAGCCATGATGCCATCGGTAAAGAACTTCTGTGGTTTTTGGTTGAAAAACTGAATCAAGTGGTTTTCACAGGCTTCTTTTGAAACCAGCTTAATTCCATTGAGAGAGTTTTGCAGACATCGGAACAAGTGATAGTCAGAGGGTGCTATGTCTGGACTATACGGTGGATGCATCAAAACTTCCCAACCAAGCTCTCGCAATTTTTGACGGGTCATCAAAGAAATGTGTAGTCAGGTGTTGTCATGATGGAAGACAACACCTTTCCTATTATTCAATTCGGGTCCTTTTCTTTCAATTGCCTGGCGTAATCTTTCTAGTTGTCCACAGTAGAGTTGAGAATCAATCGTCTGACCAACTGGAAGTAGCTCATGGTGGACAATTCCCTTCCAGTCCCACCACACACACAGCATTATCTTTTTCGGCGTCAATCCTGGCTTCGCGAACGCTTATGACGGCTCACAAGTATGGTGAGCCGTCCTTTGTCCACGATCTTTGACGCTTCCGATTGTCGTACGTGATCCACTTTTCATCACCAGTTATGACACGTTTCAGAAATGGCTCGATATCATTGTGTTTCAGCAGCGCATCGCAGATGTTAATTCGGTCTATCATGTTTTTCGCGCTCAACTCAAGGGGAACCCATACATCGAGCTTCTTTTTGTAGCCAACTTTGTGTAAATGGTTCAAAACAGTTTTGTGGTCAATGCCTAGCTCCATATCAATATCGACACTGCTGATATGCTTATCTTGCTGGATTTTTTCAAGAATTTCACCAGCTTTTTCAATGATTGGACGACCAGAGCGTGACTCATCTTTCACATCAAAATTACCAGAACGAAAGCGAGCGAACCATTTCCGCGCAGCAGATTTTGATAAAGTACCTTCACCGTATACAACACAAATTTTTTCACAAGCCTGCGCAGCGTTCTTCCCTTTGTCGTAATAATATTGTAAAATATAGCGCAATTTTTCATTACTTTTCTCCATTTTCAAACGCAAACAACTTTCCAACCACTGCACCATTTTCGATGTTTATACACTCAAAGTAACGCTCGAAGTGTCACCTTTCCAACAAGCGTTTAGTGGTGTTGCTGCGATCTGTGTTTCCTGAGTTAGTTGCAATTGGCACCATCTACACATATTGGGAAAAACGCCACGAACTTTTTCCCAGACCCAATATATAAATAAATTTAATATTTAGAGCTCTTTAATTTTTATCCTATAAAAATCTTGTTTTGCGAAAACAATAGAGAAGAATGGGACAAATTAAAAGTTAAATTACAAATTAAGAAATTGAAAATTAAATTAAAAATAGAAATATTTTCTTAAATATACTCTATTATGAGAGAGAAGGAAAGAGAAGGACGGAGGAGAGCGAAATATCACAAGGTTTTGCTATAATTATTTTTCATACTTTCTTAATTTCTAAAGATATTTGTAAAGAAAACTAAAAAGATCCCTTAGTTACAAGAGGTAATTTCCATTACCCCTTGTAACTGACCATTAAATGTCTAGAAAATAAAATAGTTCTAATACATATATTTTTTTATAGTGTCTAAAGTTCACTAAAATCCTTGAGGAAAATTTATAGTAGCTCCCTTGTAATACACAAATTGTGGTTATTATAATTGGATTACTTTTATTGCTAATTACTTATAAAGAGTATTATATTTTGAATATTTTTATCTTTATAATTTATTTCCAAATTATATATAGAATTAAGTAAAAAGTCGATTTGTTATAACAAACATGTGTAGGGAATTTATGTAGTTGAAGAAAATATAATTTTTATTAATAAGGTATCTAGTGAAATTTGTTCATCATGTGAGTAATTTTTATAATAATCAATATTAATTACAGTTTTTACCTGTTTTCGCCGTTGGCTTATGGGATGAATGGTCCGTCCGCCATGGACCCCAACAGCTCGATGCACTTTTTACGATGGATGGATTCCTGGGAATTTTAAATACCGATGTACTCACCATAATATAATATATACATTATATTGTAACTTATATTACATGTACTTATTTTACTATTAAGACTAATTTATATTTTCAAAAATACTCAAAATGTAATAGGAGAATGCTTACATATATATTTGTATCTACAACAGAAGGGAGTTGCATTAGAATGTGCATTTACAAAATATAATCTGATAAGAGCTTGCTGTCTCGAAAACAGTTTATAATGACTTGGAAAAAAATACACACATACTATTTGATTAGAACTGTGATGCTTTATTATTAATTCAGTCATCCTCATTATCAATAAATGTCTAGCATTTCCGAGGCACACTTTCTACTAATTTTATGGCATATTTTTAAGGTAAAAGTCTCTAGAAAAAGATTAATTGAATTTGTCAAATTAACTCCTTAACTTTCCAATTTTTCTCTCCACAAAACTGAACCTTCATCAATGCCCAAACATTTCCGATGGAATTTATATCCGATGTCTGTGATGGTCAATCCAGTAGGTCAACATCATTTCCTTATTTCCTACTATGCAGTAGAAAAACAATTCCGATGTTTTGAGTCATTGTAATAACCATTTTTCGTTTTTTTTCTTAAACCACTTTTGGGCAAATGGTAATAAAGTCCTCTCACAAATTTTGACCATTTTGATAGCGTTCAAGTTATCTGTTAATATACAAAGTGCCAAAACCTTGCTTTGAGAAGCAGCTTCAAATGTATAGTTTTTTCTTCGACGTTTTTCATCTCAACCAAGGAAACACATATCCTTCTCCGACTTTTACGAGCTTGAAATATATTGTAATCTAGATTCAAATAAAGAATACGAATTTTTTTGATGTACTCAATCGGTCTTTTAAGGTGTGAGATATTCCTTTGAAAAAAATCACTATTTTTCTTTCGAAGTATTATTATCAAAAGTATAATAGAAAAAACTTGCCAAATTAAAATTTAATGATTTGAAAAGTCACTTATAATGGCGTTTTAATTTTTCTCATGTTAAAATTTTAAATATTCTTCTACCACTTACCAATTTTCTTATTATATAAAAATTTTGTTTCTACCAAATAAAAAGATATTTTATGCCGAAATCAACCATATATAATAATATTAGTTTTGAACATACGAATTTTTCATAAAATAGGTGAAAATACTTTGATAAACCAATAACGCTACATGTAACCGTCTATCTTATTTAATATATAGGGTGAGGAAAAAGTCTCGGACCGGTAAAATATCTCGAAAACCAAACATTTTAGAAAAAAATGTTTTGCACAAAAGTTGTATGATTTCAAGGGGGGCATAAAACAACTATCATTTTGTTTACAAATGGCACTATTTTCGAAATATTTATTAATCATTACTTTTCTTAAATGGAAACCCCAATTTTTTATTACACTGTCTTTTCTACCAATTAATTTAAACAATTTTTGTCTGAAACATTTTTTTATTTGCCTAATATTTTTCTAGATATTGCAGGAAAATTTGATAATTTATTCAATATTTCACTCACGATATTTCGTTAACTTTTTGTCAGAAAAAAAAGTGGTACTAGACTTCTTTGTTCTATTTAATCTTAAGAATATATTGTTACAATACCGCCTTGACTTTTGTTAACTTAATGATTTTTGGAAATTTCAAAATCATCAAATTAACAAAAATCAGGGCATTATTGTAACAATATATTCTTGAGACTAAGTAAAACAAGAAAATACTACTTTTTCTTCCGATAAATAATTAACGAGATATCGTAAGTTAAATATTGACAAATTTATCAAATTTTTCTTAAATATCTCAAAAAATATCAGGTGTAGTAAAAAGAAATCCATTATTTTTCCAATAGATGGCTTTGGTTATCTGTATCTCGCGTTGTATAAGTCCGATCGGGTTCCACTAGATGGCGTTAGAAAGATGAGATTTCGTACTAAAAAAACTTTTCTGACAGTTTTGTGATTAGTTGACTCAGTTTTGTTTGAGCGCGCGTCAAAGATGGACACTAGCAAAGAGAAAATACGCTATATTTTACAGTTTTTCTTCGATAAAGGCGAAAACGCAAGCCAGGCGGCTGAAAATGTGAATAGTGTTTATGGTCCTGATACTGTAACAGCCAATGACGCGCAATTTTGGTTTCGTCGATTCCGTTCCGGTAATTTCGATGTCAAAGATGCACCACGCACTGGAAGGCCAATTGTCGAAAATATCGATAAAATCATGGACATTGTCGAGTCCGACCGTCATGTAAGCACTGTTTCGATTGCCCAAGAGCTAAAGATTGCACAAAAAACCGTTTGGAACCATTTGAATAAGGCTGGATACAAAAAGAAGCTCGATGTATGGGTGCCACACGAGTTAACGAAAAAAAACCTCATGGACCGAATTTCCATCTGCGAATCGCTGCTGAATCGCAACAAAATCGACCCATTTCTGAAGCGGTTGATCACTGGTGATGAAAAGTGGATCACTTACGACAACGTCAAGCGAAAACGGTCGTGGGCGAATCGCGGTGAGCCGGCGGAAACGGTGGCCAAGCCAGGATTGACGGCCAGGAAGGTTTTGCTGTGTGTTTGGTGGGATTGGCAGGGAATTATCTACTATGAGCTGCTCCCCTATGGCAAAACTCTTAACTCGGAACTGTACTGTCAACAATTGGACCGTCTGAAGGAAGCAATCGCCCAGAAGCGGCCGGCTTTGGCCAATAGGAGAGGAATTGTGTTCCATCAGGACAACGCCAGGCCACACACATCGATAGTGACTCGCCAGAAGCTCCGGGAGCTTGGTTGGGAGGTTCTTATGCATCCACCTTATAGTCCGGACCTGGCACCAAGTGATTATCATCTGTTCCTGTCCATGGCGAACAATTTTGCTGGTGAAAAATTCGCTTCAAGAGAGGCTTGTGAAAATCGACTGTCTCAATTTTTTGCCAATAGGGACGAGGGCTTCTATGAGAGAGGCATAATAAAATTACCTTCAAAATGGCAACAAGTTATCGAACAAAACGGCGCATATTTGACCTAAATCGGATCATTCTAACTATGGTAATTAAAGTCTTCAATTTCATGCAAAAATAATGGATTTCTTTTTACTACACCTGATATATTTTTCCATCCGAAGGAAACCTATTAAACTTAGATTCGTCGGACCACAGCACATTACGCTACCATTTATCGTATTTTTCTCTGTGGCTTTTAGCGAATGTTAATCTTTTTGCAATATTTCGTTTAGATACATGTAGTTTTTTCTTAGCAATACGACCATTAAGTTTTGCATGACACAGTATTCTTTTTATAGTCGATATCGATAGTTTAATATCATATTGACTGGATATCATCTCTTTCAAGCGTGGCGCACTCAAGAAAGGTTCCTTTTTAACTTTTAATGCAATTTCTCGATCCAGGCGCGGAGAAGTTTTTCTAGGCCTTCCTCGATTCTCAGGTGTTGGCTTTGTTTGTTTCGCTTTCTTAATTGTGTTTTGAACGCGTTTTCGAGAAACATTTAATTGTTTTGCAATGTTATTCATTGTTGAGTTATTTTTCCACATTTGAAATATTTGTTCGCGTTCGTCATTACTTGTATGCTTTACTCTTCCCATCTAAAAGTACGGATGATAAAAAGATCATTAGTAAACAAAATTAGATTGTGGTATATTTATAAACTGTAGTAAAAATATCTGATGAGATTAGAAAAATGTACTTTAAATAAATGCGAAATAAGATGGCTCTATTATTTTGATCCAATTAATACTGACCTTTAACTTATGTTCAACTCTTTCACACTTCACAACACTATTCTATGACAGCAAACTAGCATCAATGTCTTCTCTACACTCGTCTGATGGCAACTAATTGCTGCGCTTCGGGTGTAATTAAGGTTAGCTAATAACAATGTGGTTCGTTTTGTCTCCGCTAGAGGTGGCTCTATTCTTTTGAGCGCCACTGTATGTCTGGACTATACGGTGGATGCATCAAAACTTCCCAACCAAGCTCTCGCAATTTTTGATGGGTCATCAAAGAAGTGTGTGGTCGGGCGTTGTCATGATGGAAGACAACACTTTTCCTATTATTCAATTCGGGCCGTTTTCTTTCAATTGTCTGGCGTAATCTTTCTAGTTGTCCACAGTAGAGATGTGAATCAATCGTCTGACCAACTGGAAGTAGCTCATGGTGGACGATTCCCTTCCAGTCCCACCACACACACAGCATCACCTTTTTCGGCGTCAATCCTGGCTTCGCGAACACTTGTGACGGCTCACCATCCCTTATCCACGATCTTTTACGCTTTCGATTGTCGTATATGATCTATTTTTCATCACCGGTTATGACATGTTTCAGAAATGGCTCGATGTCATTGTGTTTCAGCAGCGCATCGCAGATGTTAATTCGGTTTATCATGTTTTTCGCGCTCAACTCATGAGCAACCCATACATCGAGCTTCTTTTTGTAGCCAGCTTTGTGTAAATGGTTCAAAACAGTTTTGTGATCAATGCCTAGCTCCATACCAATATCGACACTGCTGATATGCTTATCTTGCTGGACTTTTTCAAGAATTTCATCAGCTTTTTCAGTGATTGGACGACCAGAGCGTGACTCATCTTTCACATCAATCGAGAGATATGGAATAGTTCCCAACAAAAGTTGTTGAGAACTAACTCTACTCCGTAAGTTCAATAACATTTTCTTTTTTAGGAAAAAATCCATCATGGATACCCCAGACCCTCGGGAAAGAGCTTGAGGTTATGTAGAACTCCTACCGGCTAAAACCTCCCTGGGTGGCGCTGCGAAGGGACTTACCTCGGGCCCCGGAGCCACGTAACTGCAATCGGGGCCCCGAGTCCAGACGTCGTCATTTATCCATGAGGGGTTGGGGGAGGAGGGAGACCGAACCGAAGCTCCTCCTCAACCATCCTTCTGCTCTCCCTCCATCCCTCATGCCCCGTCTGTAGTGCTGGAAAAGGGGAGACCGACCGAGGTCGATCTTCAACCGTCGTTCCCAGCCAGACGAGGCGCCGCCTCGAATGTTGTGCGACGAGCTAGGCCACCGCCACCTTGTCGCTCCCTCGTTAGGAGGGCTGGATGGGATCCCGGGAGTCCCCGCCTGGAACCCCACCCTCCTCCACGGCGGTTACGCGGGGAAAAAGTCTCCTAGCCGCCGGGGTCTCTCGCTTGATAGGCGAGGGGATCGTACAATCCCCTCTTCAGGCCCACTCTAAGGTGGGCTGATAGATAGGGGGGAAGTGGTTTTATATTGACAAGTGTCACCTTATTCTCCCCCCCTTTGCTGTCATCCAGCTCCCGTTATGGGGGGCAATTGGGCGGCCCCCTGTCTTGGAATGTCAGATGGTGGTGGTCTCAGCACCGGTGGTAGGGGAGGAACATTTCTACTTCTGTTTCTTTCTCCAGGCCTGGCCGGTGCTCCCGGTGACAAAAACTGGCCGGTTTTGGGCCCTCCTCCTAGGTGGTGGTGGAGGTTGTGGTGGGGGACCCATCATCGCCCTCACCATCCTATCCTTATTCGAGGAGTCTACGTCGTTGTCGCCGTCGTCCCCACTTCCCGGCCTGTGCCGCTGGGGATGGGAGTGGCGGCACTGGTGACGCCCTCTCGGTCCTCTCTCCCTTCTTATTTCGGCATCTTCCTTCACTTTCGTTACTGAGGAGCAAAAGGCTGAGAAGGCGTCCCATTTTTTTTCGCTCCCCAGAACACTTAGAAAAATTCGAGCAATTTCTTTTGGCTGCGACAGTCCCAATTTTATGCCAACAATAGCAAATTGTTGGCTTTATTTTTTGAGATATGACGAAGCTACGTCCAATGCAACATTCTTCATTCCAACCTCATTTTTCTTCTTCTAAGTGTTCTTCAAGGACTCAAAAATTCTGTGTTGATTGTCAAGTCTATCAATGCTCGAAATGTTTTCAGATTTTTCATAAGTAAGCTGCATGAGTTTTCATAAATAAATATCTCTAAATTCTCCAAAAAAGTATAAAAATAATAAAAAAATATAAAAAAAATAAAAAAAAATAGAAAAAGACTCTCACAGATGTCGACTTCCTTGTGGTAAGAGTCGAGCAACGGCGATGTAATTATCGACGGCTAACAACAGAGAGAAACCTAAAGGCCATCACACATAAAATTCCATAAGAACATAAGACGTAAGTGTAAAGAAATCGACCAATCTCAATGTAATATTCAGCTCTTCGTAACCCCTCGACTTTTGTCCGTAAAACATAAAACGTAACGTCGAAAAATTCAGTAAGGATGAAATTTTTATGGCTACGTCTTGTGGACAACCAATCACAACTGATCAGACTATACACTTTAGTTTGACATTTGAAGCGAAGCTAGTAAGGTTAGATGTATTTAAATAGCATTTGTCGCAGTGAGATAAGTGAGGTGAAATGAGTGATCACAATAAATATTGTAATATGTTTAATAACTCGGAAAATGATGAACTGCTTATTGATACGGTAAGAGCATACCCACATCTTTATAACCACCAAAATCGTAATTTTAAAGACCATTTGATGAAAGAAAATTCGTGGAAAGAAATAGCCTTAGCAGTAAACAGTTCAGGTATATGAATACAATAGGCAATTTTTGGCTGTCGTTTGGTACATGTACCAGGTTGTCATTGGGCTAGTTCATACTAAATATTTAACATATGTACTAAATATCTATACGGCATAAATGTTTAATATATTATAGAAACGTCTCAAAGATATTTGGATATCTCTGAAATATATTTTGGACACTTGTGCTTTAAGAATATTAGTACATCTATTAAATGCTTAATGTAAATTAGGCCAGTGACAACCTGGTACATGCACCAAATGATCGCCAAAAATCGCCTATTATTAAAGAGTTTTTGCAATACTGTCTTTCAGATACGGTAACGCTAAAGTACATTCCGATATTCATTGCCAATACTGCGAATATATAGTTTGTGTTACGTATCCTATAGATTTGAAGTACTGGCAGTGAATATCGGAACGTACTTTAGCATTACCGTATCTGGAAGACGATATTGCAAAAATTCCCTATTATTAAATGATAATTATATAATATATACAATAATAGAGTATGCTGGTAATTATTATATGCTCTGAGGGGGGTCTTTATATTTCTACTTCTTCTATTTATTTATTTATTAATAAGAAAATCAATGTTTTTATAGTTTCGGATTGTCAAAACGTTGGATAAGACTCCGTGAAAGATCGGTAAAGAAAAACGGTAAAGGGAGTTGGATTCAAGGAGTGACAGTGCAGTCAACGAAGTGGCTTTATATATTACGAAAATAGGTCATTTCTAAATGACCATATCAAAAGAAGGAAGTAAGTTTATGAGTCAAGAACATAAATAAATGTTGACGCATATATCAGTGTGTAATGTTATTGTGTGTGCGTGTGGTCTGGCGTTGTCGTGATGAAAGACGACTCCCTTGCGATTTGACAAAATCGGACGTTTCTCTTTTATTTCTCGATTCAGATTGGTTAATTGGCGACAGTACTTGTCCGAATCAATCGTTTCGCCAGCGGGGAGAAGCTCGAAATAGATTATGCCCTTGCAATCCCATCAAACAGAGAGCATCACCTTCATCGGGTGCAAACTGGCCTTTGGCATTGCGTCACCATGCTCACCTGATTGTTTCCATGTCCGTTTGAGCTGAACATTGTTGTAGAGGACCCATTTCTCATCGCCCGTCACTAGTCGATTAAAAAACGACTCGTTATTGAGCCGCCCGAGTAAAGAAACGGCTGCAGAAATTCGCTTGATTTTGTTCTTCTCGGTCAGCAAATGGGGCACCCATATATCGAGCTTCAAATCAAATCCCATCTTTTTTAAACGCCGAAAAGCGGTTGATCGGTCAACGTTTAGTGCTGTAGCAACTTCTTCTGTTGAAATTCGCGGATTATTGAGCACTAAAGTACGCAAAACATCGTCATCAATGTCAGAAGGTCGACCAGAGCGTGGCTCGTCTTCAAGGTTAAATTCTCCGCGCCGAAATTTAGCAAACCATTTTTCCACAGTTCGTTTAGCTGATGCTTCATCCTGATAAACATCCTGAATGTTTTTTACGGCTGCGGCAACGTTTATTCCCTTCCGAAACTCGTAAAGCATAACATGCCGTAAATGCACCTTATCGATACTCATTTTTAAAGTGATATTTCTCGAAGCAGTTTGTATGAAAACAAATGATTTTTTTTTTAATAACAGCTGAAGACGTCACCTTTCCAACGTTATATAATATGTAGATGGAAATATTAATGACAACACTTTACGACGCTTATAACTCCATCTATTGAAACTCCGCACGAACTTTTGCACTCACCCAATATATGACTTTCTCAGGTCTTATACGAATGTTTCAAGTGTGGAGCGTATAAAGACAATAGATGTCCCAGCTAATAAGCCTGACACACACATCTCACCAACGAGTTCTCTGTTAACAAATAAAAAAGACAATCAAATCAATCTTCCAATGGACAGTGAAACTATGGAAAATACGGAATCCTCAATCTTCAAGATCGCCTCACAACTCTAATGCAGGAGATGAAGTACCATTGGAACCTTCTGTGCAACCGTGTACAAACTTCTCAACACGATTTAAAAACATTTCCTTGCCAGACACTGGCTCTGCTGCATCATCAATGAATTCACTCGGAAATGATCACTCAAGTTCAAGTACTTCACCCAAATGTTGTCCAAATACACCTAGTATTCTTGATGAATCTGAAGAATCTACATTGTTTTTAACAAGAGAGTCAACACCTTCTACAGCATTTAAAAGTTTGCAAGCTACGCCAATGTCACGACAACCACCATATAAGAAAAAAGATAACTCGGGCGCATTGGAGAGTTCTCTAGTTTTACTTTGTCAAACTATGCACCAACGTCTCTAGAATAATCGTAATTCCGAAATTACTGGTTCCTCGGAAGAAACTTTTGCAAGGTTAATCGCGAATCAATTAGAAAAGTTACCATCATATGAAAAATATGAACGCCAGCAAGCAATTATGCAAATTTTGTATGAACCTTATATAATTCTTGAAGACGAAAATGATAGCAAAGTTACGAAACATTTTTATATTTTAAATTTTAAATAGCATATTATTAATTTCATATTTGTGTTCCTAATGTTCCTAATGTTTATTTTTAGATAGGATGCTATGTTATTTTCTTGTTCTTTATAATATTTTATGCTTACGTTTTTATATTCAAGATATTTAACTGTAATTATATGTAGACGTGCTCAGGGAAAGAGAGTTATTCCATATATATTCTTCTGTATCTTTCTTTATATAATATTATATAATCTTTCTTTATATAATATATAAAATATATAGATTATTGATATTGTATATTTTGCAATAAATAAAACATTCAAACAATATCTTGTAATTATACGTACATTGGAAATTTATTACAAACATATATAATTATATGTCTGGAGTATCATCACAATTGAAACCTCTGCGGACATATGTATACTGCCATGGAAGTTCACCTTCAGAAGTGACAAAGAAATTTGCTAACAAGTCTCTTTGATTATATGCTGCTCTTGTTGCGCGATGGGCATTTGATGGTAAGTAATATATCCTCCTGTAAGTAATATATCCTCTTCTGTCATTTGCAAGTGTTCAACAAATTCTTTCAATAAATGACCTGAAAAATGGTTTTATACATATATACAATTACTTCTGTACTATGTTCCTTTACAAGATATACGTGACTTAAGTTTGTTACTAAAACTGGCAATTTTTTTCCTAATTGTCATTGAAAGAAATATTAATAGAACACCTTACTTAAACAAAATCTAAATGATGCATTTCTTTTTTTTATAAAACACTCTTTGTTATCAAAGTGTCAATGATTCTAATATTCATATTTATCTAAATACATTTTATATTATTGTAAAATTTGAAATTCAATAAAAAAGAAGCATCCCAGTAAGCAAAATGCTAGCAGAATGCGCGCAGATTGACGCCAATTTCGATCAGATCTCCACATCAAAACCATAGCCACTTGTGTCCTCATTAGGCTCGTGTTTTGTCGACAGGACCTGTACGACAGGCCGTGCAAGCAGATTGTCAGCAGAAACCGCGCAGGTCCTGCTGCCAAACTACGCGTAGAGTCTACGCGCAGAGTTTACTCGGTTTCTGTCGCCAATCTGCCACCAAATTACTGCAAGTCTTGCGCGGTTTTTGGTACAAATCTGCCGTCAAATATCCGACAACAGGATCTGGCGCATATTTGACCGCAGATTAGCAGCATAATTTGATATAACAGATTCTGCGTTAAATTTGTTGCCTATTTGCCATCAAACTATGATAGCAGGCTTTGTTCGAAATCTGCTCGCGCAGGTTTGGCTATCTGGGATACTTACTGTTTGGTGGAATGGTACTAACATTGACATTTCAGGTTAAACTTTACGAAATGCAAAGGAATCTTTCTGCATTTTCCATTGGCTGACTTTTATGTTTTACGCCAACTGTGTGTCATGGACTTTACGTCTTACATCTTAAGTTTACGTCTTACGTTCTTACGAAATTTTATGTGTGATGGCCTTAAGAGCGGCCATGGCCACGTTTTGCTTGAGGCGCTTTTTCGCGACGGTTTGATATCGCCCTCTGCATTTTTAGCCGGGAACTATTTGCTGCATCCATTTTCTGGCGCGCCGATAAAGTCTCCTCTTGATGGAAGTCCGTGCTACGTCCACTTTCAATCACACGGCAGTGATAGAAAATCGGTGACGGGCTTGCCAGCGGATTTCCCCCACCACGCACGCACGCACAGCCGAGTCGGTCTATTTGTGTCAGCCACGCGCTCGGCAATCGTCGGCGCGCCGAGCGAGAGAGAGAATATCATTCCCTCTTTCTCGCTCTCGTGTTCGATCGGCGACACGAGCGAGAATATTTTTCCTTCTTTCTCGCTCTCGTTCTGGCTCAGCGATGCAAATTAGGCTGATTCTTTCTCGGCTATAATCTGAGTCGCGGGCGCGACTATGACGACACTGAGAAGTTTTTCCTATTCGGCGCGCCGAAATTATTATGAATATTATTTTATTATTAAAAATATTATTGTTTATAATAATAATATTAATAATATTCCGCGCCGAGAAAATGAAATATATTTCAATAATTGTTTTGCTGAGGCGGACAGGTTCATAGATTTGATTGTTGTTGGGAATTGTTTAATAATATTTGAAGAATAATTTTAAGTTGTACAAAGATGTAGAATAAAATATTATAAAAGTATTATAACAAAGTCAAGAAGGTGCGAAATGAAACCTTTTTGCTTTCATTACAATATCCTCTGAATTAACACTCTTCAAACAGTATTAAACAATCCTCAAAAACAATTACATCCGTGAAATCTTCTGTTTGTGCGAAAAAAATTCATAAAATATGTCTGTTTCGCCGCGCTGAATGAGAAAATCCTCAGAACAATGTTATATTTAAAATGATGTACAGTGCATTAATAAATATGCAGTCTAGTAAAAAGGTAATTTATTTGCCTATTATAATATCTTCGAATGTATTCACTTGTTTGCAAACGGTTTTCCCATATATTTTCGATGCAGTGTCGGATAGCACAACTGTTAATTCAATGAATCTGTTTAAGAGAAATAAGTGGACAATTCCAAATAAATGGCAGCGCTCTGAGTTCAGTGTTCAGTGCACCACTCAATAAAAATATAATAATACTATGTTTGTATTTAAATGACACAAAGTTTAACGAATTGTTTGTGAAAAATCACCGTAATGATGAAAAACAGTTATAGCATATAGTTTAGGAAACCCACTCTTTGCCAACAACGTGGATAGAATCAAGTTGGAAAAAGAGTAAACATTCTTCTTGCGATGATACCAAAGTATGAAGCAAATGCATTATGCATGTAGTACTGCAGTGGTATTGTGCATGCATGAAGAATGAAAAACTATTAATAAAGTAATTATTAGTAATTAAGTAAGTAATCAGTGTTTAAAAACATGTACTGTGTCGTGTATATAAATAGTTTTAGTAAAAAAGAATATGTAAATCCACATTACTGCTCGATGGAAACCGCGAGAAGGTGGTGGTTTCTTCCATCAAGAGGAAATGATAAACAAATGTCGAATAAGTCACTTATGAAATGGAATTATTTGACATTGGTTTATATTTCCTAAGGAATGGTAGGATGTAAGGAAAGGAAGAAGCAAACATAAAGGGAATAGTAATGTCATGCAAGCGTCATGCAGACAAAATATACAAACAAAGAAAGTGCGATATTAAAATACATAAAAGATATTACAGCTACTGTATTTACAGTTGCAATAATGCATGCATTTGCACAATGTTTTTATGAAAAGTCTTTCACACAGAGGAAAGCGAGATTTAACGCGCAAATCTGCCTTTCTCTGTCAACACCAAGTATCAGTGACGTGTCATCTATTTCAGAATGTTACATTCAATCATGTAAATACTATATAACACATGGTGTTATGTAGCATTTACATATCCAGATAGCAAAATGATAGCAATATGCCAGCAAATTGCTAGCATACTTAATCACGCATTTGCAGCAGATTCTCATCCACTGCGTCCGCATTGAGCTTAGTTTATGATAACAGGACCTGCTAACATAGTATGCCGATAAGAATACACAAAAATTGAATCATATGTTATTGTCATAATGAGATAGCAAAATCGCATCAAAAGTTGAACATGATGTGCAATCATCATATGACAGCAAAAGCGCAGCAAAACTTGAGCACGTCGTGCCGCCACAACGTGACAGTAAAAGCGCAGCAAAACTCGAGCACATCGTGCTGCCACGACATGATAGCAAAACCATAGCAAAACTCGAGCACGTCGTGCTGCCACAACGTGACAGCAAAACCGTAGCAAAACTCGAGCACGTCGTGCCGTCACGATGTGAGAGCAGAAAGGAAGCAAATCTGAGCATATCGCGCAGTTTCAACATGTCAGGAAAAACGGGACAAAACTAGAACATACTATCCCGTCATGACGTGAGAACAAAATTGCGATAGAAATATATTAATACATGCCACGTTTTCTGTAATAATATGATAGGGTTATTAACCGTGTTTTCCTAAATATTGAACAAAGAAAATAAACATGAAAAGTAGTACAATTTAATGTCATTAATTTTAATGTTTATTTTCTTTATTCAATATCTTGGAAAACGCGGAAAATAAAATTGAATAATTGCATAAGCCTATATTTATTAAAAAAAATTTATTTGGTTACATTTGCGTTATTCTATTAATTGTATTACATGCTTGTGCGTTATAAATGATACATGTCATAAAAGAAGTAAGTAGCAAAATTGGTTTACAGGATATGTTATTACCAAATATGCGAACTTTGCGTCACTTAGGGTTTTCACACACGAATCGCCATAACTGGTGAATGTAAGACGTGAATTTAAGTTAATGAGCCAATCAAGATTGTCCTAAATTTGTATATTCCAAAGGAAGATAGAAGTAACCGTGCGAGTGCGATTTAGACTAAAAAAGTAGCATTTTAACTAAACGGAGTTACTTCTACTAGTCTAGTTACTTCTACTAGTCTAGTTACTTCTACTTCCCAAGCAGATTTATGACCAATTCCATCTTTTTCCAGTGTATATAAGTCTAAAGCAATGTCCTGATTGGCTCATCAGTTTACTTTTATAATATTTTATTCTACATCTTTGTACAACTTAAAATTATTCTTCAAATATTAGTAAACAATTCCCAACAACAATCAAATCTATGAACCTGTCCGCCTCAGCAGAACAATTATTGAAATATATTTCATTTTCTCGGCGCGGAATATTATTAATATTATTATTATAAACAATAATATTTTTAATAATAAAATAATATTCATAATAATTTCGGCGCGCCGAATAGGAAAAACTTCTCAGTGTCGTCATAGTCGCGCCCGCGACTCAGATTATAGCCGAGAAAGAATCAGCCTAATTTGCATCGCTGAGCCAGAACGAGAGCGAGAAAGAAGGAAAAATATTCTCGCTCGTGTCGCCGATCGAACACGAGAGCGAGAAAGAGGGAATGATATTCTCTCTCTCGCTCGGCGCGCCGACGATTGCCGACACAGATAGACTGAGTCGGCTGTGCGCGCGTGCGTGGTGGGGGAAATTCGCTGGCAAACCCGTCACCGATTTTCCATCACTGCCGTGCGACTGAAAGTGGACGCAGAGAGAAGCCTGAGAGCGGGCATGGCTGCATTTACAGCGTTATGGAAAAGTTGGCTGATTCGCAGCGCCAACTGAGTCCATTTTGGACATGAACTACTAAGCCAATGTCCACGATTTGTTGGTACTATTCCGTGCTATGTCCATAATTATTTGGTTCTGTTCTGTGCTATGTTCACGAGCGAGCTAGATTAGTTAGATAAAAACGAAGAATCGGTCTTCGTCTCACCACCAGCGAATAGACAATCACGACGAAGCGAGCCAGCAGCGATGTTATCGGAAGGTAGACGTCGCCGTCTCCCCTTTCACCCCCTTATTTTCCTTTCCACATTGTTTTATATTCATAATTCGGGAAGAAAATAATTTCGAGAGTTCGGACGATTTCTAGCAATGACACGACAGAGATAACACGCGGCCACATTAATTTGTCATGACTTTTATATTACTTATAATTACATAAACGCCCATATATGCAAATTATAGATAATTATTGCGCGTATGTTTTAATATTGTACAATACGGTATATAATAACAACTTCATTTCTTGCAGTAATTTTTTTAAGATCTTCGTTAAGGTCGTGAATTAATTTTCTTCTTCATCAATCAGTTTTCTGCAAAAATTACGATTTCTTAAATTAAATATAAAATGTTTTTCTTCTCTTCTCTCCGAAGAGTTAATTAAAAAATATGTACTCCACAGAGTCAACTAACAAATGTGTAGTCAGAAGAGTCAATTCAAAAGTGTACTCCGAAAAGTCAATTTAATAGCGTATTCCGAAGAGTCAATTTTAAAGCGTACTCTGAAAAATCAAATTAATATTGTAATCCGAAAAGTCAATTTATAATAGAATATTTACTTCGTTGATTCAGCTAAAGAAAAAAACATTTATTTATTATTATATTCAGAGAATAATATTTAATTTATTATTTATACTTATCTTACTTATGCTTACCCTACATATGCTTCTTTGAATGAAAAATTTAATTTGTTGACTGATTCAGATTCAGATTTGTTAAAATATCTCTTATGCGCAACTCTTGAACAGGTAGGTAGTAAAATAATTTTTTCCTCGACGAATTTTATAAACTTTTCACGAACATAAAAATTGCAAGATTCTCAGAGGACAAATAACTTTTCTTGAACATTTAAACCAAAGGAAAATATTTTCCCATTAATAAAGAATGAATAATTAATATCTCACACAAGAGGAATCTTCATCCTTGAAATCACCGTGCGATTTTGCTTTTAGAAAAGTATAATAATATTGATGTAATAGTAACAAATGCTATCCAAAAACGGTGCAAATCTTAAACGTTTTTGAGAAATGTAGTTCGAAGTTTAGTCTTTCTGTTAATGACGTTATAGCAGAAGAATTACCAATTTGCTTCAGTAGCGCAGTGGATCAGGCTTTGTGATATGAGCGTAGAGGTTGTTCAAGTGTGTTATTTTTACTATCACAGGGAGAACTATGTAGAATGTATAATAATACGCAGACAAATTCTTTATTCATACTTATTTCTTTAATCATACTTATTTCTTCTAGCATGAATAAAAATGATCAATGCTAACATGATAAGTGTATATCGCAATTGTACGTGTACGCAATTGTACACATACTCACACACATACACACGTATATCAATGATGTCAAAACCGAACAATTCGTGAAAATTTTATTGATCGCAATTGTACGCAAAGACGAAAGAGAAGTACACAGGTCTCTGCGGGTATCTCGTCATATTAATTGTCTATGAGCTGATAACAATTGATAACCGGTATTTACAAGTTACGCTTGTCCGCAACTTGTTCGGTTTTGACATCATTGGTATCAGTGATGCGAATTTGGTGATGGGCTTGCATGAGGATTCTCCTCTCCCCCCCCCCCATATACGCACACAGCCAGCTCGGTCAATCCGTGTGAGCCATGCGATCGGCAATTGTCGATGAGCCGAGCGAGCGAGAGAGAGAGAGAATATTATTCCCTCCTTCTCGCTCTCGTTCTCGCTCAGCGAGCCTAATTCTTTCTTGCCCATAATCTGAATCGCGGGCGCGACTGTCTCTCTCTCTCTCTCTCTCTCCTTTCCTCTCTATGACAATACTGAAAGTTTTGTCTACTCGGCGCACCGAAATTATTACAAATAATATTTTATTATTAATAATATTATTTGTAATATATATTATTTGTAATATTATTATTTGTAATATTATTATTTGTAATTTTATTTGCAATTGTATAATAATGTTACAAATAATACAAATTTTTACAAATTTTATTATTTGCAAAAATTTATATCATTTGTAATATTATTTGTAATAGTATTAATAATATTCGGCGCCAAGAAAATGAAATGTATTTTATTAATTATTTTGCGGAGTCGGGCAGGTTCGCAGGTTTGATTATTGGATTGTTTAATAATATTTTAAGAATAATTTTAAGTTATACAAGGATGTACTATGAAATATAAAAGAATATTGTAACAGAATCAAGAAATACGAAATGAAACCTCTTTGCTTTTATTACAATATCCTGTAAGTTAATAAATATTTTTCATACAGTATTAAATAATCTCCAAAAACAATTACATCCGTGAAATTTTCTATCTGCGCGAAAAAAAATTCATAAAATATATTTGTTTCGTCGCTCTAAATGAGAAAACTGTCAGAATAATGTCATAGTTATTCAGTGCACTAATCAATAAAAATATAATAATACTATGTTTGTATGTGTGAAGAATATTTGTTAACTTACAGGATATTGTAATAAAAGCAAGGAGGTTTTATTTCGTACTTCTACGGCCAAGACTTATTAACGGCTAAAGACATTCGAATCGATCTGGCCTTAATTGGTCGGATCAATGATCGGTCTTGCCTTAACTTCCAAGCTTCATAAATCGGAAAGTACTCAATGACATGTAATTTTGTTAGAGTGTTTTGGAAAGCTCTCGAGATAACCTACAAGAATATGTAATAAAAAATTGTAGTTTCTATTTAAAAAAACATTAATGACCTCGGCCTGATTTTGACAAGGTCACTCAAGGTCAAGTCCACATTTCCGTCATGTGTCCTCCTTCAAGCTATGCAACTTCGTTCGAAAAATTTTTTAATAAAATAACATAAAATTTACAAATAAAATTTATCATTATTTATTAGAACACTGAGTTATATGGTTATTTCACTTGTTATTGTAATAAATTAAGTATTATAACAATGCAATAAAAAATATTGCACGCACAATGGTCCGTTCTGGGCCCCCTGCTATGGGACATCGCGTTCGATAGGGTTTTGCGAACGCCCCTCCCCTTAGCCTGCCACTTCATCTGCTACGCAGATGACACCCTAGTGGTAGCCGGAGGGGCGGACTGGTGGGAGGCCCGCCTCTACGCGGAGGTGGCCTTGGCGTCGGTGGTGAGCACCATTCGTGACCTGGGTCTGAAGGTGGCGTCCCAAAAAACGGAGGCCGTTTTTTTCACGACGGCAGCCGTGGGGCGCCACCGGAGACCCAGGTCGTGGTGGACGGAGTCCGCGTCCACGTCGGGCCCAGCATAAAGTATCCGGGCCTGACGCTGGACGGCCGGTGGGACTTCAGGGCCGATTTCAGGGATCTGACCCCCCGGATCAGAAAGGCAGGTCTGGCCCTAGCCAGACTAATGCAGACCCATGGGGTCCGGGTTGGCACGCGCGTCGCCTATATGTTGGAGTGGTTCTCTCGATCGCCCTCTATGGGGCGCCAATATCGGCGCCCCAATTGTTGGCCATCGCTCAAAGCAAACGCCTAATGCGCCAGGCGCTCAGGGCGGCGACGACCCTGGTCGGCTCCCCCTCCCGTGGAGGACCTTGCCGAGGAACGAAGTATCCTCTATTGGAGAGTCAAGGAGCTCCACGAAAGGGGAGAATTAATGGCCAGGGAATTGACGGCCCTGAGGTCCCGGGTGGCTGCCCGAACTCTGGAGCGGTGGGCGGACGCGATGCCCGCTCCGCGGGAGTTCGGGCGACTGATGACGACGGCTGTCCGCTCCTGCCTTGCAGAATTTGCAGGCAAGAGGGGGCGCGGACTTACATTTCATCTGGTGCAGATGATGACTGGACATGGATGTTTTAGTCATTACCTGCACCAGATAAAGAAGGAGCCCACCACCGGGTGCCACCACTGCCCGGAGCCGGACAACACCGTACACCACACCCTGGCCGAGTGTGTAGCTTGGAGCAGGGAATGCGGTGTCCTGGCCTGGGCAATGGGGTGCGGGGAGAATAAGTTGTCGCTTCCGCGCATGGCAAGGGCCATGTGCGGGACCGAGGAGGTATGGGGAAATGCCTCCTTCTGTCCCAGTGTTCTGTCGCTGAAGGAGGCCGCCGAGTGGGAGCGTCGCCCTGGAGGCCGCCACAGGCAGCGGCGGGGAGGACGGCGCTCCCCGGGTTTGGGCAGCGAGCCCGAGGGGGCGCCGGCCGAGGAGGAGGATAGGTCACCGGCTAGACGGAGGCTGCCCCCTCGGCCATGTCTTCGGACGCGCGGGAAAAGGGGAGCGACGGGTACGTGATGCCGGCCCGCCTCCCCCCTAGACGTCGGATAGGGTAGGAAAAGGAGGAATGGAAGCCCGGTTTGGGGCTGGGCTCCACTCCCCCGCCCCCTCTCCTTTGGAGGGGAGCAATGGTGGGCGCGGAGGGAGGGTGGATGACCCCCCCTCAAAGTAATCATCGGAAGGCCAACCCGGTCGGGGAACCGACCGGGGGACCGCGCCCTAGACCCCCTGTGTGGGATAGGGCGCGGTAATCGATGGCGTGGGGCTCCCGAGGAGCCCTGGGGCCGGGATGTTGGGGACGGAATGCGGGAGCAGTTCCTCTAACTCCCCTCACAACGGTCCGAATGGTAGACATTCTGCAGGGGTTTTAGTCAGTATGAGTCTTTTTTTGTTCACGCAGGGGAAATCCATCATGGATACCTCCGCTCCCTTGGGGAAGGGCAGGAGTTATGTCGGACTCTTACCGACTAAAACCCCTGCGGGATGTCTACCTGTCGGACCATGAGGAGGGGAGTTAGGGGAACTGCTCCCGCATTCCCTCCCCAACTCCCCGGCCTCAGGGCTCTATTCCAAGAGCCCCTCGCCTTCTTGTACCGCACCCTCCTTCCCCTTTCGGGGAATTAGTGGAAGAGGTGCGGTCCCTGGCGGGTATCCCCGCCGGTTGGCCTTCTGGTTGGTGTCACCTTGGAGAAAGGGGACATCCACCCTTCCTCCTTACCCCCCCTCTTCCTTAAGGGAGAGGGAGGGATTTTGGGGGAGCCCGACCCCAATCGGGTTCCCCACCTCCCCTTTTCCCCCCTATCCAATCATTCAGAGGAGCGGGAGTTGCCCTCCCCGCTCCCCTCTGAATGACGGAGCCTGGCCCGAGGTGGCCAAGGGAGGCGCCGACCCGTGTAGGCCGGCGCTCTCTCCTCGTCTGATGCTACCTCGGGCCCGCTTCCGACTCCCCCTCCCCCGAGGGAGCGCCGGCCCCGCCGTCCTCTCCGACGGCGTTTGCCAGGCCGGCGCCTCCACTCGGCGGCCTCCTTCTGGGAGATTACCTCCCCGCAGAAGGAGGCCGCCGCATCCCACGCTCTCTCGTTCCCGCACATGGTTCGCACCAAGTGCGGGAGCGAGAGCTCCCCACCTTGGCAGTCCACCGCCCCGAGCAGGACCCGGCGCTGCTCCTCCCATGCCGCGCAGGCGGCTAGGGTGTATAGCGCCGTGTCCTCTTGCTCGGGGCAGCTCGGGGCACCGAGCGATGGGCTCCTTCCTTATCCGGTGCAGGTATCTCCCGAAACATCCGTGCCCGGTCAATACCTGCACCAGGTGGAAGGACATTCCACGCCCCCTCCTGTGTGTCATTTCCGACAGACAGGGGCGGACAGCCTCGGCCGTTGCGAGACCGGACTCATGGGGGTCGGCTAACAAGCCTACCCACCGCTCCCGGGTCCGGTAGTCAGTATGAGTCTGACATAACTCGCGACCCCCCCAAAAGGTCGGGGGTATCCATGATGGATTTCCCCTGCGTCACAAAAAAAAAAGTTTCGATAGAGAATCGTTTGCACCCGTTTGTACCACTTTGCATTTCGTTTGTACCTCAACCGTTTCGGAAATACAGCAATTTTCAGTTTCTGTCATACAACGCTAAAATGGTACTTCCGCTATTTTTTAAGTTATCCTAAGACGGACAACGAGGTTCGATAGAGAATCGTTTGTACCCGTATGTACCACTTTGCATTTCGTTTGTACCTCAACCGTTTTGGAGATACAGCATTTTTCAATTTCTCAAACAACGCTAAAATAGTACTTCCGCTATTTTTTAAGATATCTTAAAACGGACAACGGGGTTCGATAGAGAATCGTTTGTACCGTTTGTACCATTTTGCATTTCGTTCGTACCTCAACGGTTTCGGAAATACAGCAATATTCAATTTCTGTCAAATAACGCTAAAATGGTACTTCCGCTATTTTTCAAGATATCTTAAAACGGACAACGGGGTTCGATAGAGAATCGTTTGTACCATTTTGCATTTCGTTCGTACCTCAACGGTTTCGGAAATACAGCAATATTCAATTTTTCAAATAACGCTAAAATGGTACTTCCGCTATATTTTAAGATATCTTGAACGGACAACGGGGTTATATAGGGAATCGTTTGTATCCGTTTGTACCACTTTGCATATCATTTGTACCTCGACCGTTTCGGAAATACAGAATTTTTCAATTTCTGTCATGTAACGCTAAAATGGTACTTCCGCTATTTTTTAAGATACCTTAAACCGGACAACGGTGTTCGATAGAGAATCGTTTGTACCCGTTTGTACCACTTTGCATTTCGTTTGTACCTCGCTCGGTTCGGAGATATAGCATTTTTCAATTTCTCAAATAACGCTAAAATGATACTTCCGCTATTTTTTAAGATATCTTAGAACGGACAACGGCGTTCGATAGAGAATCGTTTGTACCCGTTTGTACCACTTTGCATTTCGTTTGTACTTCGACCGGTCCGGAAATACATCATTTTTCAATTTCTCAAATAACGCTAAAATGATACTTCCGCTATTTTTTAAGATATCTTAGGACGGACAACGGCGTTCGATAGAGAATCGTTTATACCCGTTTGTACCACTTTGCATTTCGTTTGTACCTCGACCGGTTCGGAAATACATCATTTTTTAATTTCTCAAATAATGCTAAAATAGTACTTCCGCTATTGGCACCCTATAGAGGGCGATCGAGAGAACGCCTCCAACAAATAGGCGGCGCGCGTGCCAACTCGGACCCCCTGGGTCTGCATTAGTCTGGCTATGACCAGACCTGCCTTTCTGACCTGGGGTGCCAGATCCCTGAAATCGGCCCTGAAGTCCCACCGGCCGTCCAGCGTCAGGCCCGGATACTTTATGCTGGGCCCGACGTGGACGCGGACTCCGTCCACCACGACCTGGGTCTCCGGTGGCGCCCCACGGCTGCCGTCGTGAAAAAAAACGGCCTCCGTTTTTTGGGACGCCACCTTCAGACCCAGGTCACGAATGGTGCTCACCACCGACGCCAAGGCCACCTCCGCGTAGAGGCGGGCCTCCCACCAGTCCTCCCCTCCGGCTACCACTAGGGTGTCATCTGCGTAGCAGATGACGTGGCAGGCTAAGGGGAGGGGCGTTCGCAAAACCCTATCGAACGCGATGTCCCATAGCAGGGGGCCCAGAACGGACCATTGTGCGTGCAATATTTTTTATTGCATTGTTATAATACTTAATTTATTACAATAACAAGTGAAATAACCATATAACTCAGTGTTCTAATAAATAATGATAAATTTTATTTGTAAATTTTATGTTATTTTATTAAAAAATTTTTCGAACGAAGTTGCATAGCTTGAAGGAGGACACATGACGGAAATGTGGACTTGACCTTGAGTGACCTTGTCAAAATCAGGCCGAGGTCATTAATGTTTTTTTAAATAGAAACTACAATTTTTTATTACATATTCTTGTAGGTTATCTCGAGAGCTTTCCAAAACACTCTAACAAAATTACATGTCATTGAGTACTTTCCGATTTATGAAGCTTGGAAGTTAAGGCAAGACCGATCATTGATCCGACCAATTAAGGCCAGATCGATTCGAATGTCTTTAGCCGTTAATAAGTCTTGGCCTTAGAAGTACGAAATAAAACCTTCTTGCTTTTATTACAATACCTTGTAAGTTAGCAAATATTCTTCGCATATATAAACATAGTATTATTTCTTTTTTTTTTTGGTGATGCAGGGGAAATCCGTCATGGATATCCCCGATCCTGGGGGGGGGGGGGTCGGTGGTTATGTCGGACTCTTACCGACTAAAACCCCTGCGGGATGCTTACCTGTCGAACCGGTAATGTGGGGAGTCAGGGGCACTGCTCCCGCATTCCCTCCCCGACACCCCGGCCCCAGGGTTCGTTTTCCGAGCCCCACGCCACCTGTTACCGCGCCCTGTTCCGCAAAGGGAATCCAGGGCGCGGTCCCAGTCGGTTTAAGACCGACCGGTTGGCCTTCTGGTTTCACCTATGGGGTGAGGGGGCATCCGCGCTCACCCCTTACCCCCCCTCCCCGTTAGTCAGGGAGGGAGGGTTTCTAGGGGAGTGAGCCCGTCCCCCAACGGGACACCACTCCCCCCATTCCCTGCTTGTCCGAAGCAGGGGGGATCCGGACTCTACACCGTAGATTTCCCGGATCCCCTCTGTCAACGGAGGCGGGCCCGAGGCGGCCGAGGAGGGCTTGAACCCCCGCTACTCGGGGGTCCTTCCGCTTCCTCGGCCGGTGTCACTTCGGGCCCTCTATTTAATTGTTCCCCTCCCCCCATGGGTCGTCGCACGCGACGACGAGTTTGATGTGATCGGCGCTCCCTAAACATAGTATTATTATATTTTTATTGAGTAGTGCACTGAACAACTATGACATTGTTCTGAGAGTTTTCTCATTTAGAGCAACGAAACAAATATATTTTATGAATTTTTTTTCGCGCAGATAGAAAATTTCACGGATGTAATTGTTTTTGGAGATTATTTAATACTGTATGAAAAATATTTATTAACTTACAGGATATTGTAATAAAAGCAAAGATGAATGGGTTATTTATTAAATATATAAATTGGTAAATTTTTTCTGTTGCCTTTGGCTATATATGTATCGAATCTCAGAAGTTTGTTAGAAATCATATAATTGTTTATTTGAAATTTTATTTTATAGTTTATTTAAATTTATGTTGATTTAATCTGTATACATATTCTGTAAAACCAAAGATTAATATATATATGTATATATATATATATGCATATAATAAATAGTTTGTTTTAAACGTAATATATGTATGTATATGTAAAATATAAAATATTAAAGATATAAGAATAAGTTTTTATATTTTTCTTAATTTAATCCTAAGAATATATCAATAAATTTATTAATATTTTCCATAAAAAATTTTGACTTTTTACAATTTAACTTCGTAGTTAAATGTATTAATTATTACAATAAAATAAATATTTAATACAATTTATTACCTTTTTTGAACATTATATTTGCTTATGATTAACACACTCACATTAGGGAGAGTCTACAACCTTGCTTTAAACCTTAAACCGTAAGCAAATTGATCAACCATAGTCGATTATTCCAAGGATATGTTTCTTTCCAGATTATTCTAAGAATAATTGACTGTGGTTGGTCAATTTGCTTACAGCTTACGACTTAAAGCAAGGTTATAGACCCTCCCTTAGATATACGTGAGTGTGGTAACTTTTATAGTTTAATTCTTTTATATTGTACTTATTAATAATAAAATGTACAATAGTCTACGTAGTTTACATTGTCTACATTATCTACGAGGGAAAAAGGCCATGTAAACAATACGTAGACTACGCGTAAACAATCCATGTAGACGTAAACTTGAAATCTACGGCACAACCCTGCCGGAGAGAGGAACGGTCGGTAAGAACACCAAGGGGGCCAGGACACAGTATTGTAAGAAATAAGCGAGGGATGTCAGCATCATCCAGTTCCAGGTGGAGTCACTGCTAATGGACAGAACTCAACAGTTCAGGCGCGGCCGATAGGACGGGAATATAAAAAGAGCCACCGTAAAGAACGGAGGAGATGAAACCGAGATAGAGCCGAGAGAGACGAGAGAGCCGAGAAAAGAGCGTAGGAAGCGCGTCAGAAAAGAGTCGAGTCGAGAGTAGAGAAAAGAGTCGAGTCGAGAGTAAAGTCGAAGTATTATAAAACATTGTATTGTACGGAAAGACGGTGTCGGTTATATGTCTAATTGTGTTTATTTTACAATATATATATTCAGTCTTATATTGTCTAATAAGAGTGAGTTTTCTATTTATCGACCGCAACCCTCACATCCTGATAATCACACTGTTTAAACAAAGAGAGGAGATATTCTGAAATCTTATAATATCATATCCAGAGTTTTCTTTTGTCTATTGGATTCGTAACTTTACAACAATTTATCAGAAGCGGGATACCGCCCATTCCAGTAAGCAGTTTGAATTAAAATAACGGTAATTAAGAATCGAGAAAAGAAAATGAACCGAAACGCATTAGATGGAATGTCGCTGAAGCAACTGCAGGAGGAGGCAGTAAAATTCCGCTTGCCGGTGTCGAATGATCGGAAGCGGATGATCGACCTATTGATGTCACATCTGGAACAGCACGGGCCGATGAGGGACCTGCTAGGGAGAGAGCTCCAGATCGGGAGAAGACCGGCAGACCTCAGCGGAGACCTCAGCGGCAGAGCAACCAGAGGAAGAGCAGAGGCAGGGGGCCCTGCAAAATATGATGGAATTGGTGACAGACAGCCTGGCAAAAATGCAGAGACTTATGCAGATGCAACAACAGCAATTCCTGCAGCAGCAGCAGAGCCAATTCGAACGATTACTCCTCATTTTAACGAACAGAAGAGAAGAGGCAGGTTAGACGGCGGGCGGCAATCACCTAAGGCCCGTAGCAACATCGGAACTCCAAAGTGGAGGACGGTCCACGCAGATTTCCACACCGTCGGTAAGCGACGGCGCGGTGGCGGGTCAAACGCCTTTAGAACTGCCGCAATCGCAAATTTTGGTTTCCTCATTGGCGTCCCGGATCCCGGAGTTTGGCGGATCGAAAGAAGAAAACGCTCGAGTGTGGACGCAGCGAGTGAATTGCGTTGCCGCAATACACGGACGGAGTGACACTACTTGCTGCAACAGCGAGGTTGATGGGAGCGGCTAAAAAATGGTATGACTCCCAGTATGGATCAATTCTGCAAACCTGGAGAACGGTGAGAGAAGAACTATTAAAAATATTTAGTCGAGAAATTCCTTTTCATAAAATCATGAGTAAAATCGAGAATCGTAAATGGAATTTAACTAAGGAGTCGTTTGATCAATATGCTCTCGACAAACTGGCTTTAATGCATAGGGCGGAATTATCGATTAAAAGTAAGATCCAACTGCTGATCAGCGGAATAACCGTGAGCGCGTTAAGGGCTACTGCCTTATCATTGTCGGCAGAAACAATAGATGATTTTTTAACGAAAATGAGACGGATTGCGAATAGTGTAGCCGAGACGGAGAGGAGAGCGCCGATCGGGTCTAACATAACGCGCGCAAGAGAAGTAAAGTGTCGTAATTGCAACAGAAAGGGGCATGCACATAAGGACTGTCGAATTGAGCCGACGTGCTTTTTCTACAAGGCGAAAGGTCACCGACAGTTTGAGTGTCCGGTCCTGAAGCGACGAGAAGGAGCCGTTGTTCCAGTGAGAGCACCAGCCTATGAGGGAGGACGTCGAGCGGCAGGAGACGATGCCCCACGACACCCCGTAGCCGTGGTACAGGAGCAGGAGATGGTGCAGGAGCAGGAACAAGAGCTGCGAGTCAGCGAGCTCTTTGTCCCAATATCAACTATCATGGGGTGCGTTCAAATATCTCACCTGTCAAGTGCAGGTAAGGTGGACCGGGAGTAGGCGGGGCTATTGTCGGGTGATTTCGGTAGACTGAAGAATATGAACGCACTTGGGGGCCATGAAGGCGCCAGAAAGAAAAAGTACAACGACAAACATTAACTTTGTTCAAGATGGATCATCGAGCAATTGTAGCATTAGCTGTTACTATTAGTAATAACTTTTTACAAAAGATAATGGAAAGTGACAGTGACAGTAGTAATAGTGACGTGTCTGATGGAGAGTTAGATATGCAAATACATTTGCAATTGCGAGGACCTCAACACAAACCTACAAGAATTGGAGGTTATGTGGAACGTACAATCCCGCAACTTAATCGCGAACAGTTCAGGAAACATTTTCGCATAACTCTTACAACATACAATCAGCTCGAACAGAAATTGGTACCAGCTTTACAAGAAGATGTCGGGATAAAACGTCATATACCAGTTAGAAAACAATTGCTTGCAACCCTTTGGTTGTTGGCTACACCAGATTCTTACAGGTAAATTCCTCTTAAGATATTTTTCTAAAGAAATAATGATAAATTTACAATCATAAATTTTAAAGTATGTTATGTTTATATAATTTATGACCATGAAAATTGGAAGATGTTTGATTGTAAATCTTGCTTATGAATAATCATTTATTTATTTGTTTTAGATCTGTAGGAGAAAGGTTCGACATGAGCAAAAGTTCATTGAATGTCAGTTTTATGAGGGTTATACAAGCCTTGAATAATATTGCTGAGGATATTGTACAATGACCAAGAGAGGAAAGATTAGCAACAGTGAAACAGAAATTTCAGAGGTTGTCAGTGCTACCTGACATAATTGGAGCTATAGATGGTACTCACATTTCCATAAAAAAGCCATATGTAAGTTTTTTGTTTTAAAAGACAATACAAGTTCTTCTTTTGATGGGTTTATTCAATATTCTCATGATATGATTTTATACAGAAAAATTAATGAGTTTGCTTAAAATTAAAATAAACATGTGATGTCTCTGAATATCGGATTTACAATGTTAAAATTTGCCATGATTCTTTTACAGAAAGACTGTCTGTCCTATAAGACATACAAGAAAAATTACGCTGTTATACTTCAGGCTGTATATGATTCTGAGATGGCATTTTTGGATTGTTTTGCTGGTTATCCAGAATCTGTTGGTGACATAAGAGTGTTCAGAAATACTGATCTATGGTCAGAAGTGCAGACAAATAGACTGTTGTATTTTCCTAATGAAGAATATATTATTGGTGACAAGGCTTACCCTATATTACGTTGGTGTATTTCTGGTTTTCGTGATCATGGCAATCTTACTGCGGTAAAAACATACTTAGTATATTTGTTATTTACATCTAAAGAAACATAGTTTTTCATTTTTAAGTTTCCCTTATACGGTAAACATTTTCTTAATTTTCTACTCATATTTGATCCATAAAATTATCAAGGCATTTTTCTTTTGCAGGCTCAAAAGAGATTTAATGACGTGTTGTCTAAAGTTAGGCAAGTCATTGAACGAGCATTTATGTTATTGAAAGGACGATTTCGAAGACTGAAATATCTTGATATGAATAGAATAGACATAATCCCTTTTGTGATAATTGTTGTACAGTTGTACAGTTCTTGTACAGTTCTTGTACAGTTCTTCACAATATTTGCCTTGAAAGACTTGATGATGACATAAAAGAACATATCCTAGAAGGCCAGGAAAATGAAGTCCATGCTGTTCAAAATGTATTACAGACAGATGAAGATGATGCTGGTGTGGCAAAAAGAAATTATTTAGTAACTCTTGTGTGATAATAACATAATACTGACTACGTATGTTTAATATGTTTAGTAAATAATCATATAAAGTTTCCTGCTAAAGAATAAGGTAATTAAATTAAAGTATAAATATTTGTAATAGAACATTTTTATTCATTAAATCATGTAATCGTATTCTCTCTCTCTCTCTCTCTCTCTCTCTCTCTCTCTCTCTCTCTCAAAAAATATATTTTTAAGAACGTGACTGAATTATTAATTAAATTAGTGTTTTAGTTGACAACATAAACAATATTCAATGTTCTCTATATCCTGCGACGTGATTTCTTCTCGCCGTCGGCAAATTGCCGTCGGCCCACGCGCACCGGCCGCTCGCACTCGCACCAAAGTAGTTGGGCGCCAGGTACAGCGGGCTGCACCGATCACCAACACGAAACGACAAACCACCAAATAGCCGAGACACGCGAATCCGACGGGACCGATAGCTCCTCGATATTTTAAGTCGGTAGACG
The DNA here is from genome assembly GCF_003227715.2 of Harpegnathos saltator. NCBI lineage: Eukaryota > Metazoa > Arthropoda > Insecta > Hymenoptera > Formicidae > Harpegnathos > Harpegnathos saltator. The sequence continues at coordinate 125,791 of NW_020230657.1, read as the reverse complement.
GGAGGGTTCAATCGGGAATCTGGGAAGTAGTTGGGAAAATGCAAAAGTAACACTGCGCGTTTGTATTATCTCACTTTTATTTCACGGGAATCGGTACGGTCCGACCCCTCGATACGATACACTCCGCGATGTGCTCTCGCGAATTCGAGACTTGCTCTGCGCTGACAGTTAGTCCGAGACACGGTACGCACGGGACACCGAAATAGAAAATCAGGTGGTCGGTCTTACACAGTCGGGAACCTCCCGGCGGCGTGATCCTCCTCCTTCCTCCGCTCGCTCCTACGCAACGCAGCCACCAACGGTAATCCTCGGTGAGTGTGGCATAAACTTAAGCGCTCGATAAAGGTAGATGATAATTGGTTTCACAGTGATATCCGATAGTAGAAGCGATAATGATCCGTACTAGTCGACAGCAGACTGATTATGGAAGAGAGAGCGAAAACGGTAGTTCGCTCTTTTATTTGCTCTCAAAAACAGTGTCTCTCCTTTCTTCCTTATTGTGTCTCGAGGCTCTCCTCTCCCCGTTCCTCGTTTTTCTTCCAATACGGGAATCCTTCCGCGGATCTTTGTTTTCGATCCGCGGGACGGATGCTCGGTCTCACTCTCGCACGTTCTTTCTCTCTCTCTCGCGCTCCCGCTGTCTTTGCGCGCCTAGGCAGGCTTTGTTTAGCACGCGGTCACGCTTCGAGCACGGGAGCGACGATACATTTGCCTGATATTTCTACGGGCCTGTGGACAACGGAAACGGCAGCGAGAATCTTTTGAGGCGATATGGGAGTCGGTAATTAGAAAGATAAGGAGGAGTATTCACCTGAGGTGGCTGTCCGGGCGATGGGTGACGTCCTCTTCTTCCTCCTGGCTCCTCCGGTCTTGATGGTCGGTGCAAGAGGTCCAGGGGCACAAAGCTCGGGGACGCGGGACTGTCACACCTGCGCGCTCTTATCACTAACAATAATGCTAATTACAATTTCGGGGGAGGGTCCTTTGCAATTCGCGCACCCCTTAGGACCTTCTTCCCCCCCCCCCGCCTCGCGGTATAGGACTCGCCATCTTGTGACGGGCACCTCCGCGGCTTCTACGTCACAATTCTTATTATCCTTATTATTACATAATCCCTATTCTCTACTCTATTAAATCAATAACATAAATATCTCATATTTTAGATGTATAAAAATATTTGAAGTAGGACTAGAAATCTTGAAAAAAAAACCTTAAAGTTACATAATTATGTGAAGTTAACTTCAAAGTCTATATTAGAACTTCAGGACTTATACTAAAATATTAATGCTTAATATTAAGTATCAGAAACAAAACAAAGAATATATGCATAATCTTATGAATGAATATGTTATGAATATATACTTAAGAATTGTAGCAAATAAGTGAAATCATATATCATGAATTTTATCTTTAAACATAGATTTCTGATACCCAACGAAAGTATTAAGTGTTTTAATCACAACAGAAACACGAAAAAAATAAAATAATTTTAAAAAGCGATATATATTGGTGAAAACAGGGAAAAACTGCACTACTTCTCTATTCTCTACTTCTTGCATTCCTTATAACTTCTCTAACTACAACTTTTCTAATAGTCGGTTCATTGCACTTTGATAAATTTCAATTGCATGATCTTGACGCTGCATTCGTTCAATATGCCTGTTGAGCCTCTTCCTTTTTTTTAGATTCCTCTGTTCTAATAGCAAGTAGTCTTTCGAGATTTCTTTCAGTAACACTTTTCTTTTTCTTTTTAAATTTAGGGGTACAATCATAACCACGATCACTGTCATTTTCACTATTACTGTATAAAGTTGCAGAAGCTGTGCTTGAAGAGTCCTGGGAATCAGGTTGATAACGTTTTTTAATGTTGGAGCTATGCATACAGGTTTCACAGCTGGTTTATCACCAAGAACATCATCCATCTCTTTATAAAATTTGCAGGTAGCAACTGGAAGGCCACTGCTTTTTTCATTTTGGTCCCTAGCTTTTATATAATGTTTCCTAAGGTCCTTGAATTTATCCTCACACTGCTGACCAGTGTAGTTCCACAGTGGATTCTCTTTTTTCAATCTACTAGCTATCATTTCCCAGACTTTTTTATTAGTAATAGTAGTGCTCTTGAAATAGTTTTCATGTTCCCTCCACTCTTCAATGAGGATTTTGACAGCATGGTTATCTTTCCATGATGTTGCACCTATACAAGAAATAAGAATTAATAATAAAGTGATATATGAAAAGGTGGAATTACAATTAAAAAGTAAGCGTACTTTTTTCTTGCTGGAGATGTCAGTAAGCTGTTGACTTTGTGAACTTTCATTCTCGCCAGGGTGAGGAAACTCATATATGTTTTCAAACCGCATTTTAATTCCGCTTGTCTGGTCTATTAGCCCAGGTGGCACAAGGCTACAAGTGTTGCCTGATGTCAGCTGTCTTTACTGTGACTGTGTTCCGAAATTTGCTGCCAGTACTAAAATTTAACAGTATACGTGACGTAAAGTATAGATTTTCAATACTGGCAGTGAATTTCGGAAAGCCTGTATCGTTGGAGAAGTACTGATTTTAATAATAATATAAAGTCCGGTGAGTGCCGCCGTGTTGAGTAGTTCAAGTTTAATCTAACAATTTAATCTAACAATTTATTTTAAGTTTAATCTAACAATTTTTGCTTGGATGGATGATATCATCCGTGTAGTCTTGTCGGTTCTCATCTCTTTCTCTTTGTGTTTAGATGGTAACATTCATTCTCTAATCATTATCTGGAGACTGGCGTAAGGATATATCTGTTTAGACGTCCATAGCCATATATATTGAAGGAATAAAGGAAGGATTGATAATAATATAATATAATATTACCTGATTTTTTAAATGTAAGTACTCTGTTAATATTTTTTATGCAAGTAGCTGTTAATTTTCTTTTTGTTGAATGCTAATATTATTTAATATGATAAATGAATGAAAATTACTTTTTGTGCTGGGATTCTGTAACTCGTTATTAGAGATTAAGACAATTTTTTCGTTATCGTTAAGTCCAATAATGAGTTACAGAATCCCAGTACTGATTAGAATAATTTTATTTTAGAATATAATGACCAAAAGTGGGTGGAAATGCGTGGTACTACAATGTATATCAAATACTAAAGTTCCTGGACATTTTTTTCCGAAAAATCTGAACATGCGAAAGAAATGGCTTGATATGGTCTCAATGCCACAATTATATTCTTTATCAGAAAAGGAGATTCGGAAATGTAAAATCTGTCATTTACATTTCAGTGAAGATGCATATATTTTTAGTTTGCACCGTAGAAGATTAAAACATGATGCAATCCCAACTGTCAATTTACTTTAGCAAGAAACAGAAAATATACTTCAGCCGAGTACAAGTGTTCAAAATTTACCTGTGCCGAGTACAAGTATTCAAGATTTACCTCAGCCGAGTACAAGTGCTCAAGATTTGCCTCAGCAAAGAATTGAGAACATACCTCAGCCGAATACAAGTGCTCAAGATTTACCTCAGCTGAGTACAAGTGCTCAAGATTTACCTCAGCAAAGAATTGAGAACATACCTCAGCCGAATACAAATGCTCAAGATTTACCTCAACTAAGTATAGAAACGACTCCAAAGAGTTCTCGTGTTACGACACATACTCGAAGAAGTATACTTGGGACTGTCACTAGACAGATCCAATTGACTCCAAAAGCCAAGCAGTTATATAATAAAACGGTTGTACTTCGGAAACGCAATATTGTTTTACAAAGGAATGTTGTAAGTTATAAAAACAGACTGAAATATGCTAAAAAATTTTCAAACCATTTCTTTAAAAATTATCAAGTCTTAAGCAATTCCCAAAAAATGTTTATTAACATGCAGTTGAAAAATGTGAAAAAAAAGCCAAAGGTACATTTTTCAACATTTTGCAAAAATTTGAAATTAGAAATAAAAAACATGCGGTGAACATGCTTCAGTATTTCTAGAAAACATAAGTCTCAATAATTCATAATTATAGGAAAATATGTCATGTTATGTCAATTTTCATTAATACTCTTCAGAAACTAATTCTTTAGATGTGTTAATAATACTTATAGTAAGTTTTTAGCTTTTAATTGTAAATCATAACTTATATTGTCATTTCCACTAAAAAGTGTTTCCTGTCCTGCCTACATTTATAATTTCTTCTCTATAAAATTTTAGCTTATTTACAATTTAAAGTTTAACGTTTATATTAGGCAATAAGAAAAAAGATTTTGGTAATGACCTTCTGACTTTATTTTGACATAAAGTTACATCTTATGACCTACAGCAAATAGCTAAAAAGTTATACTTACAATATATGAGGCTTTTTATGTATTTAGAGGAACTACATTTGATGTTGATCGTGTATCATAATTATTATCTCAATATTTTTATTGTATGTATATATATATATATTGTATATATTATGTGTATATATTGTGTATATATTGTATATATTATTATTATTGTGTGTATGTATATATATATATATTGTATTTTATATATAGGGTAGGAGGTTTACTTTACAGGAAAAGGTTGTGGCATTATCATTGTATAAACAATGTCATAGTGGTTATACATTTCTGCAACAACTATTTGCTTTACTAAGTAGCAAAACTTTACGACTTTTGCTGCAAAAAGTTCCATTACATACAGGTATAAATAACGTTATATTTTCACACCTATTCCAGCAATCGACATTTAAAAATGCGAAAGATAAAATATGTATACTCATGTGGGATGAAATATCTTTGCAACCTCAATTGCAATATGATACAATCAATGATAAAATAGTTGGCTTTGAAGATTGGGGACATAAACGAACGCAACGAATAGCTGATCATGCACTTGTATTTATGCTAAGAGGTATAAGAACTGGTTGGAAAATACCTTTATCGTACAATTTTTGCAAAAGTCAAACAAAAAGTGGTCAATTAATATATTGCATCAAAAAAATTGTTAAGAAAGTTGTACAATCCGGTTTCACTATTATTGCTACAGTATGTGACCAGGCTACATCAAATGTATCTGCAATAAATGAATTATTGAATCATACAAGAGGAATGTGTTTAAGAAATGATGAAGAATTTGGTAAGTAAATTTTCCTTACACATATATACATATAAACCGAGACGTGTTAATAAAATATATGTATTTTATGCATTTACTTTGAAAGAATGATTTTTTGTTTTTTTACAGAGTTGGAAAATGTATATCATGTTAGCTCATAAATATATCATGCGATAAGATGTAAATAAAAATATTATTTCAGATGGAACGATTATCCTATATAATCAGAAGATAATTCATCTATATGATCCTCCTCATTTAATAAAAGGAATACGAAATAATTTTCTGACTAAAGATATTGAAATCGATATAAAGTCTTCTACTGAAAGGAAGTTTGCTTCTTGGGACATAATTGAAACTGCTTATCATCTCGACATTTTTAATAATACACTAAATCGTCAGCTAAAAAAATTAACGGATGAACATATCATAAGAAGCAAGATAAAAAAGATGAAAGTAAAATTGGCAACACAAGTTTTCAGTGGAACTTTATCAGCATTTATTGAATATAACAGTCGAATACAAGGTAATTACACAAAATTGGTAATAGTAATTAATAACACTATAGTATTAAAATATATATCTATAAATATTATTTATTTATGATTTCATTAGTTTTTCATAAGAAAAACTTAATTTTAGTTAATTTTTATAACATACAAAAAAGAAAATACGTTACAAAAGTAATTAAAATATTTAAAAATTTGTTTTTCTTAGGTTTTGTTGAAATGAATGTTGGGCCATTACAAATACCGCAAAAGGAAGGATTTGCAACAGCACAAGTTTTGGATTTTTTTAACAAGTTATTTGATTCTGTAAATGGACTTCAACTTCAGTCAGATATACTCCTACGAGTCACTGTTAAAAAAAATCATTCAAAGCAAACATCATTCTTTCTGGTGTGATGCCATTAAACTATTAAAAGATATGCGGTTTGTTAACAAAACAACAAAAAAACCAATGTCTATTCCTTCTTTAAATAACTGGATAACAACTACTAAAGGTTTTCAAAAATTATGGACAGCTGTGAATGAAATGGGAATGAATATTTAAAAACACGATATATAAATCAAGACCCATTAGAACATTTTTTTGGAATGATAAGAAGTCATAATATCCGTAATATTAATCCTACATGTGCAAATTTTGAATTCTCTTTTAAAACATTATTAATAAACAATTTGACGGGAAAACGTAGTGTAGGTGGCAATTGTGAAATTGATGACAATGGAGAAGCTTTATTTTCCTTGCAACATTTCGTAGAAAATAGTATTAAAACATTAAATACCTCAAATGAAGATTTAATCGAAGAAGGAATCGATATTAATGATATTTTTACATTAATACAAAAACAAATTGGAACTGGCAATTGTACAGATGATTACAAATGTGTTGTTAACAAATTATTGCATATGCAGTCTTTTAATAATTGTTCTTCTTGCAGAGAAGGTATCTTATTAAAAGAAATGGAACTTGCTGTAATTATTGCTTTTACAACATGCAAGAATAAAATATCATCTGTATGTTTCCGCACTCAGTTATCTAAAAAATTAAATGCTATTATTAAAGAAGAAGTAGATCTCCAATTTTTTATATGTACTGAACATAAACAAGACTTTAACATTATTTTTATGGAAGTTATCATAGAACATTTTTCTATATCTCTGTGTTGTTCGAATATTAATAAAAAAATTAGAAGCAAATGCATTACAAAACCGCAAAATATTATAGAACAGCAAGCTATGCAGTACTATTATAAGAAATGTAAAAAATATTAATTCGCGCAATAATTATTTCCATTAATTTATATTTTCATTTTTTTAACATTCATAATTTATTCTTATATTTTATATGTAATAATAAACGCAATAAATGTTTATATTTTGAAATAAAATTGTTTTTTAATTTAATTATTCTTTTTACCTTATCAGTACATATTATCGACATCTTGTAAATTTGCATTGTAGTACCGAAAATTCGGTTTATTAGCCCAGATGGCACTGTAATACTAGTCTAACTCTTTAATATGGTAGTTTCCTTACTCTGATTCTCGCAGTTCACAGTGAGCTGCTCATTAGACAATAGTGTTTCTGTTTCTTGAGTTTTACCTATTCAATAAGTATTTAATCTTTAGAGATTTATCGTGAATAAAATAGTCTCATATATAATACTTAGTAAAATAGAGGTTAATAAAATAAAAAGAACTTGCCTGAGGAATTTATTTTTACTTGTAGATTGAAAGATGCTAGATTTTCAGGTGTCATATCGAGGTGCACTGGACAATTACCTGTAGCAATAAAAGAAATATAAATCATGAAAAGATCGACGAAGAAGAAATTCATATGAAACCTCGTCTATCATAACCTCTTTTTATGTACAACGTTAATAAAATTATATCAATGATAAATAAACAACTTGCCATCAACGTCCCACACAACTAGCTTATTGTGCTCAATAACTGGAGAACCATTCTCCGTGACTACGAGTTTCAGGTTCATTCTTTGTGTAGTAAACACTCTTTTTCACTTTATCGTCATTTGTTTATTTGACACGAAAAATATTTAAAATTTACTCGCTGGCACCCTGTATCAAGAGCAGGGTGCTTTTCTCCCTTCACCCGGGTGTGTTCGAATGGAATCTGAACGATATACTAAACGCCACCTGGGTGGAAGCAAGGGGAATCTGAACGACGTTTAGGTGGTTCGGGGCACCTAGGTGGGAGATCTGAACGCACCCATGAGTGAGCGATGCCAATATAAAGTGCTTATAGACACGGGCAGCCCGGTCTCGTTTATTAATGAAAAATTATATAATGTTCATATACAGCCGACAATTCCGATTTTAAGACCGGTAAAAACAAAATTATATAATTTAAATGAGCAACCGTTAGCGATATTAGGAATAGCCCCAGTAAAGCTAAAGCTCGAACCGACAAAAAATATAGAGTATAATATCTTTGTCTTGTCGAAACATTTGTTCCAAGGGGAAATCATCCTTGGGCGCGATTTTCTTTACAAAGAAAGAATGTCTTTTGTTTTTCGACCGCGAGCTGAAAAAGCAGAACGAGTTCGCTTATTTGAACAATTGCCTCTTTGTATTGAAGAAAACATAGAGAAGGCACTAAAGGATCGTTTAAATGACATTAAAATAAACTATGATATGAAAACGAAAGAGCGGTTACAAAAGCTATTGTTAGCTATAAGAGACAACGAGATCGAAACAATCGAAGACGGGCATGCGATTCGGGTACCCTTGAAGGACAATTCGATATAGGCGTATGCTCCGCGACGGTTTGCGTTCGCCGAGCGCGAAGAAATCAAAAATATTATCGACGATCTGTTGGCACACGACATAATAAAAGCATTTCGCCTTATTGTGCGTGAACTGTACCAGTGAAAAAACGAAGTGGCAACTTACGGCTATGTGTCGATTTACGACCTCTGAACAGTCGAGTCGAAAAACAAAAATATGCATTTTCGATCATCGAAGATTGTCTGTCGAAGCTAACGAATAAAACCATATTTACGCTATTAGATATTAAAAATGGATTTCATCATATCAAAATAGATGAACGAGACACTAAATATTTTGCATTCGGTACTCCAGACGGCCAATATGAGTATAAAAGATTACCATTCGGCTATAGCGAAGCACCGGCCGAATTTCAAAAGCGACAGATTTTTAAACCTTTGATTAGTGCCGGAAGAATTATTGTTTACATTGACGATATTCTGATCGCGTCAAACAATGTAACCGAGCATCTTAAAATAATCGAAGAAGTAATGATTATTTTAAAGCAATATAAATTCGAGCTCAATTATGACAAGTGTTTGTTCTTACGCAAAGAATTTCTAGGCTATGTCATGGGGGCAAACGGCATCACGTTAAGCCAACGGCACGTAGAAGCGATTAAAACGTTTAAAGAACCACGGACGGCGCATCAAGTACGACAAGTTTTAGGGTTGGCCGGCTATTTTGGTATGGATGGAGGATGCATCTGGGAGTTGTGGCGTCAGGGAGGCGTTGGGCTTGCCCTACGGCATAGCCGGAGGTCGAAGCCTCCTACATAGCCCTACACCAATCACTATATCGGCTGTTAGCCACAGTAACCGTAAACCAATAAATCAAATCTTCGGTTAAAGACTCTTCTCGGCTCCTTCTTTTCCCTTCCTTTCCTTTATTCAGTTGAACAAAACATCAAGACAGGACAGTCTTATATTGTCTAATAAGAGTGAGTTTTCTATTTATCGACCGCAACCCTCACATCCTGATAATCATACTGTTTAAACAAAGAGAGGAAATATTCTGAAATCTTGTAATATCATATCCAGAATTTTCTTTTGTCTATTGGATTCGTAACTTTACAGTATAAGTAGATACAGTAAGTTCACTGAAGCTAAAATTCATGAAATGGTTTTCACTTGCGCTTGACGGAAATGCACACTCCACAACATGGCAGCCTGCAGGAAGTGAGACGTACCATAACCTGAAAGCAATATAATCTGCACAAAAGATAGAGGTCGACGCAATATGACAAGCACGAAATGTGAAAAAGAAACTTATTGTGTTTTGTGTGTGAAAAATGTATATTGTGTAATACACTATTGTTTGCGACTCCGCTCCCGGAGTGAAAATAAGCGGATGCCAGAAGACCCTTATCAGAAGGATCAGAGTTGAGGATGGTAATAGGCTCAGGTCTTGTACGGCCTGTTCGAGTCGTAAATCTTGGCCGAAAAACCGCGTAACAAAGATGCCTACGGGCGTTAAAGTGAAACGACCTCCGTCGTTTCGGATGGCCTGCCCTTCCGGACTAAACGACCTACCACGTTCCTGAGAAGCGTCGAGAGGCACTAGAGAACGCGCTGAGCTCGTGTCGCCCGAGAGATGACTCAGTTGCTCCGGGGCGACTAGTCAAGACCTTGAAGACGCTTGGGCAGAAAGCTCAGAGTTCTCGAAGAAGCGACCTTGTCGCTTCTGAACGCATGAAGATCCTAGACGGATACTAGGCAAGAGAGAGTTCGCAAATCTCTCTAGGAGACGGCAACGCCGTTCCTAACAGCCGAGGTCTTCGACGGACGCTCGGAGATAGAGAGTTACTCGTTCCACACGGAGGCGATCGAAGTTCGCTCCTGAATCGTGGCAACGAGGTAAACTCTAAGCTAAAGTCGATTCACCATAAAGCTTCAACCCAGCAGGGTCTATTGGCACCGCAGTTAACTCAGCAGAGTATAGATTGCGTTGGTTTGAATCTTGACGATGCGCGAAAAGTGCTCTAGGAGAGTCTAGAGAAAACATCGGTAAAGACGGGCGCTATAAGTCGCACAACCCTAACACCAGGGATTGCCACAATCGGCGTTGGGCCATGCGAAGGCGCCGCGCCGGCCGTTGCGCTGGATGATATACCCGGCCGGCGGAATTTTGCCCGCGAGTTGCGGAGTCGGGTGGCGCGCCTCGTAGCAGCCACGGCGGGAGCTACTCGCCGAACGAGACCCCTACGCCGACTTCGAGTAAGCCGGCGCCGGGAACCCATGCCGCCCGCCATGCATGACAGACAGGCTCTGCTCGCGTCTCTAGGACGGCACACTCACTCTTAAACAACTATGAATAAAAGAAGTGGGTACTGGTGTGCCTTTAAAAATTGTTGAAATACAACTATGGAGGAACGAGGAAAGAAAGAAACATTATTTAGATTTCCAAAGGATACAAAAAGGTGAAGTGTTATTTATGTATTATTTAAACGATGACATTATTATTATTAATATATGAAATCTAGTTTACACACACTTGTTTTCCTGGGAAAACCTAATTAAATTGTATTCATTTTAGCTAGTGAAATGTATGTAGCTAGTAATGTAAACACATCAATATAAGAAAAATGTATGTTTAGATCAAAATTATGGATCGCAGCCTGTGGCAGGAATGATCTGTTATCGAAGACACCCATTGAATTATACAGGAATTACAGAATATGCAGACTACATTTTAAGAGATATGTTTCTCAATTACGAGCAAACAAGACTGCAGCCACATGCTATCCTAAACTCGACTTTCAGAAGAAGTTCAGAAGGTAAGTTAGTTTAAATAAAAAAAAATAACTATATATTATATATTTAGATTTTTTAAATAATTTATAATTATAGATAAGGCAGAAAGTACAGAGGCACAAAATGTTAATGTTATGGACGCAATACTTACAGAAGGTACTACAGTGGAAATAGATACAATTGATAGTTTAGGTAAAGTCTTATATCAGGTGTAGTAAAAAGAAATCCATTATTTTTGCATGAAATTGAAGGCCCATGAAATTTAATTACCATAGTTAGAATGATCCGATTTAGATCAAATATGTGCCGTTTTGTTCGATAACTAGTTGCCATTTTGAAGGTAATTTCATTATGCCTCTCTCATAGAAGCCCTCGTTCCTATTGGCAAAAAATTGAGACAGTCGATTTTCACAAGCCTCTCTTGAAGCGAATTTTTCACCAGCAAAATTGTTCGCCATGGACAGGAACAGATGGTAATCACTTGGTGCCAGGTCCGGACTATAAGGTGGATGCATAAGAATCTCCCAACCAAGCTCCCGGAGCTTCTGGCGAGTCACTATCGATGTGTGTGGCCTGGCGTTGTCCTGATGGAACACATTTCCTCTCCTATTGGCCAAAGCTGGCCGCTTCTGGGCGATTGCTTCCTTCAGACGGTCCAATTGTTGACAGTACAGTTCCGAGTTAAGAGTTTTGCCGTAGGAGAGCAGCTCATAGTAGATAATTCCCTGCCAATCCCACCAAACACATAGCAAAACCTTCTTGGCCGTCAATCCTGGCTTGGCCACCGTTTCCGCCGGCTCACCGCGATTCGACCACGACCGTTTTCGCTTGACGTCGTAAGTGATCCACTTTTCATCACCAGTGATCAACCGCTTCAGAAATGGGTCGATTTTGTTGCGATTCAGCAGCGATTCGCAGATGGAAATTCGGTCCATGAGGTTTTTTTTCGTTAACTTGTGTGGCACCCATACATCGAGCTTTTTTTTGTATCCAGTCTTATTCAAATGGTTCCAAACGGTTTTTTGTGCAATCTTTAGCTCTTGGGCAATCGAAACAGTGTTTACATGACGGTCGGACTCGACAATGTCCATGATTTTATCGATATTTTCGACAATTGGCCTTCCAGTGCGTAGTGCATCTTTGACATCGAAATTACCGGAACGGAATCGACGAAACCAAAATTGCGCGTCATTGGCTGTTACAGTATCAGGACCATAAACACTATTCACATTTTCAGCCGCCTGGCTTGCGTTTTCGCCTTTATCGAAGAAAAACTGTAAAATATAGCGTATTTTCTCTTTGCTAGTGTCCATCTTTGACGCGCGCTCAAACAAAACTGAGTCAACTAATCACAAAACTGTCAGAAAAGTTTTTTTAGTACGAAATCTCATCTTTCTAACGCCATCTACTGGAACCCGATCGGACTTATATAACGCGAGATACAGATAACTAAAGCCATCTATTGGAAAAATAATGGATTTCTTTTTACTACACCTGATATCAAGCTTTCTGAGAACTTTAATAGTTTTATTGCTATACCCATGTTGTGCACAATTTGGTAAGCATTTTGTCGACTGTGGAATTTTTACATTCGTGTCCCAATTTTGCACAAAACTATTTAATAAAATTATTCATTAAAATTCGAATATATTACATACTAAAATTTATTAATAGAAACTTTAGGAACACAAACCAGCATAATAGGAAAACTATTATTTTAAGCCATATATAATTTTTTATAAGTATTTTATACTTGTATGTATCATATAATATGTTTTCTGTTCTTTCTTTGTGCTACATGCTTTACATAATATGCATGCTTCATTTGTTATTTGTGAAACAGGTTTCAATTTTCATAATTTCTACGGTTCTTCATATTTAATTTTGTTCTAACGTTATTTTATAATATATTATAGTCTTGTTGCATGTTTTTACATATTTTATATTTTTGTTCTGAAAAATGTTATACTAATAATGTTGTTACAATTGCAAATTTCATGTAATCTGTGATATATTTTGTTTTAATTGTAACATCTTAAGAATAATAAAAGGAAATAGTATAACAATGTTAGAAGCATTACTGTATTTTATTTCAATTTTAATTACGACATGCATGAAATGTGTAATAAGTAATTTGTCTCATTTTATATTGCTTCTATTACTTGCTACGATACCAAAATATTTCACTTTGCGCATGATACACATATGACATGCTATATTTTATACTTTTTATTTGTTATATAATTTGCATTTACATTGTAACAGACATTCATATTTTCATATACTACTAACGGTACTATTTGTTTTCCCATTTCAGACATTTTACACTTGTATTTCCTTACTAATTTGGACCTACTACAACAAAGGAAATAAGGAACAGGATGAGCTCCATAGAAGAGAGAATATGTTACAATTAAACAGACGAAATATATATATTTTTATACTTTGTTACATTACATATAGGAATATATTGGGTATACAAATTGGTTCGGTCCGTTTTCAAAAGATGGCTCCGGCTGTTATGAATGGTTCATAGTGACTGCCAATTTTGGCGGTTTTAGAGAGGTTAGACATCTGCCAATAATATTCAGTTTATATCGCTTTGAGTTTCATACAAAAACCTTACTTTTTACAATGTTAAAAATGTCGAATTTTGTGTTAACCAAGCAGCATTTGCGGGAGGTTTTAATTTTCTGTTTTAATTGGAAGAAAAGTGCAGCTGAAGCCCATCGAATGCTTGTTGAAGTTTATGGTGACGCTGCTCCAACTGATAAATCATGTAGGGAATGGTTTCGACGTTTCAAGGTTGCAGATTTCAGCGTCGAAGACAAGCCTCGCTCTGGACAGCCAAAAAAAATCGAGGACAAAGAATTAGAGACATTACTCGAAGAAGATCAGAATCAAACACAAGAGGAGCTTGCAGAATCATTGGGAGTGACTCAACAAGCCGTTTCTGTACGATTGAGAGACATGAGAATTATTCAAAAACAAGGAAATTGGGTGCCTTATGCACTGAAACCGAGAGATGTTGAAAGGCGTTCTTCGTGACAATCATCACAACGTTCGGCCTCATGTCGCAAAAGTCGTAAAAAAATATTTGGACGCTCAAATGGGATGTTTTACCGCACCCACCATATTCTCCGGAGATTGCTCTTTCTGATTACTGGTTGTTCCGAAAAATGCAGCACGATTTGGCAGGTCACCGGTTCACTTCTTCCGCAGATATCAAAAATTGGTTCCAAACTTGGATCGTCTCAAAAGACGAGTCATTTTTTCGAGATGGAATTCAAAAATTGCCTGAGAAATGGGAGAAAGTAGTAGCCAGCGATGGAAAATACTTTAATTGATCTGTTCATTCATTTTGTTTTGAAATAAATACATCTTTTAACACAAGAAACGGACCGAACTAATTTGTACTCCCAATATTATTGCTAACAGTTCCTTTTCTATCGTTGAATAATTTTTCTCTGCGTCATTTAATATTCGTGATGCATAACTTGGTCGATCTTTTCCTATTTGTCCCTGACTTAAAACCGTACCTATTTCTGTTCCTAACGCGTCTGTTGTTAAAAGGAAAAGTTTAGTAAAACCAGGATATTGCAATACTGGTTCTTGACAAAGAGCATTTTTTAATAATTCAAATGAATTTTGTTCTTTTTCTTTCCGTTTGTATTCAATTTCTTTTTTTAACCGATTGGTTAATGGTTTAGCGATTTTTGAAAATTCTTCTATAAATCTTCGATAATACCCCGCTAGACCAAGATATTGTTTAATATTTTTAACATTTTGTGGAACTGGAAAGTTTTTAACGGTTTCCACTTTTGTTGGGTCTGGGCGAATCCCATCTTCTTCAATTATATTGGGATCCTAAATAAGTTACTTCTTTTCGTAGAAATTCACATTTTTCTAGTTGTAATTTCAAATTTGCCTTTCGTAGTCAGTCGATTAATTTTTCAAATTTTATTGCATGTTCTGTTAATGAACTTGAATATAATACTATGTCATCTAAATATACAAAAATTTCATTTCCCTGCATTCCGCTAAGTATTATATTATATCCATTAGTCGCTGAAAAGTTGCATTTTTAAGTCCAAAAGGCATTCTATCAAACTCGTAATGACCATGTGAGGTCGAAAAAGCAGTTTTATGACTATCATTTGGATGCATGCGTATTTGGTGAAAACCTGAGGCTAGGTCAAATACCGAAAAATATTTTGTTCCTCCTAATTGGTCAAGTATCTCTGTTATGTTTGGAAGAGGATATGCGTCGCCCATCGTCTTGTCGTTTAGCTTACGGAAATCTAACACCATTCTCCAGCGTTTATGACCATCTGCGCCTGCCTTTTTAGGTATTATCTACACTGGCGTATTATATGGTGAATTAGATGGTTTAATTCTTGACTAGATGGTTATTTCTTGATTTAAAAGTTCATCAACTTGTTTATTTATTTCTTCTTTTTGGATTACTGGAAATCGATATTGTCTTGTATTTATTGGTGCTTCGTCTGTTGTTAATATTCGATGTTGTAATGCATTTGTATATTCTAACTTTTCTCCGGGTAGATGAAAATAATTGGTACCCTTTTCAATTAGATTTGTTCTCGCTCTTCTCTATTTAAATGTTTTGGATTTAGTAATTCAATTATTTTGCTTTTCCTGGTGTCATGTTATATATAGTAGCAAGAGTTTGTATTTTCATTTGAGTTAGGAATTGAGTTTCCTTTTGTTTCTGAGATTGAGTTTGATTTTGATTTTTGAGTTTGATTATTTTTTGTTTCGAATTCACACACTTTTATTGTTGATACATATATTTCGTGATCTTCTTCTGTAGTATTTATGGCTCTTAGATATATTTTCCTGTTTTGAACTGTAACTAGGGCATTACTTAAATAAATTCCTTTGCTTACAATTAGTTGTGGTACATATCTTTCTTTTAATTTAGGATTAGCAATGTTTATATGAATTTGAGAGATTGATCTTGCAGGAATTATTAAAGTTTCTTCTAAATTTTCTTTGGGTTCAAATGGTATAACAATGTCATCCCATTCTAGACGATTTTCTTAATAATTGACATTTACTTGGAATTGCTTAAAAAAGTCTGATCCTAAGATCCTATCCTGCGGTATTGGAAAGTTATCCTCCATTAAATGAAAAGAGACTGGACATCCTAAGATATCTATCAGTGCCAGCCCTAAGGTGGTCACGTGATGCGTTGTAATTCCACTTAGTTTTAGAATTTCATTCTTATTTACCCAGATGTCTGATTCTAAGCAACTTTGTTTAATTATGTTCGGCCCTGATCCACTGTCTACAAGAAACTTTAGTTCCCCTTTTAAGCGTGTGCCTTCTAATTTTACTGTTGGTATTTCTTCTATCTTTGCCAAATTTACTGTTCTAAATTTTGCATAGTCTCCTCTGCGGTAATTAATCGTGAGGGGCGCGTATTCGTTCTTCCCGAAGTTGCCCCAGTCCTTTCGGGAGCATATTTCCCTGATTAAATTGATAAAGTTGATTTTGATTTTAATTAATTCTATTATTATATTCTTTTTTTCGACATTCTTCAATTTTATGACCAAATTTTTTGCAATAATTACATATAATTGAATTTGATTGCGACGCGGAAATTGAAGGCTGATTAAAATTATTGTTTCTTTGATAAGAACCAGTGTTTTGAAGAGGATTTGGATATCTTAGTTGAGGGTTTTGGGGAAAATTTGAATATCTTGGATGAAGGTTTTGAAGAAAATTTGGATATCTTGGTTAAGAGTTTTGAGGAAAATTTGAATATCTTGGTTGAGGGTTTTAAGGAAAATTTGAATATCTTGGTTGAGGGTTTCGTGATTCTTGTCCGACATTCGTATAATTACGATTATTGTTTCCAGAAAGCCTTCCTTGATTTCTTTGTATTTCTCTACATCGATCAGTTGTATGACCCTTTTACGACAGTATTGACATCTCTATTGCGTCTATATGTCGCGTCGAAGCATGCCTCTGTATGTTATTCTCAGCTAACACCACTCGACGAATCATGTTTATGGTTTCAAGTTCCTTTTCCGCGTCTATTGCTCGGCTTTCTATTTCGTCAAATATGCCTTCTCTAGATATAGTTAACTCTTTATTTAGTCCTCTTAAAAAGCTTGTTTTTAAATGTGCTACAATTGAATTTTGAAATTCCGCACTGATATTTCCAATTTCTCTCTTTTGTGCATCTAATATTCTTTTTCTTAATTCCCGAACACGGTTTGCATACGTAGCTACTTGTTCATCTTTTTTCTGATATACATAAGCTAAACGTCCCTGGGCTTCATAAACTGTTTCTCTGGGACCATATTTAGCTCTTCAAAATTCTATTAATTCGCGCATATTGTTAAACGTTCGGCCGAGTATTGATCAATGTGCATTTCCTTTTAATTTATTTCTTACTGCTCGTATTAAAATATTTTCTTGAGTTGGTGCAATCATACTTAAAGCTTCCTCGCATCCCTCGACAAAATATACGAACGGTATATTTCCTCCATCATAGGTAGGTACAGCTTCGAGCGCGTCTCTTATTGAGAAATGAATCAGATTACCTTCCGCCAAGAGTCTCATTCCCTGATTTCCAATTTGCTGTTGTTGTAAACGCTCGATCGCTCTTTGTTGTTCAGTTAAGGTTCTCATTAATTCGTTAACATCCATGTTAGCTTGCATGTTGGTTTGGTCTCCTGCTCCACTACTAGGTTCTGGTAGAGGACTTCGTGTCAGGTTTGGCATTTATTGTTCTTAGTCACTGTCACTCACTTTCTTTTCACACAAACCGTTGGGATCCCACCGCTGTCACCACAGAAAATGTGTCACGTCGTGAATCGTGAATGTATATGTGTTTGTTCTTTTTGAGGTCAATAGATTTAACTAATTTACCTCGAGATGAACTGGTTTGTGTGAATTAGATTTTAAACCGGAATGAAGAAGAATCTTTAGGATTTAATCTGAGGAGACGAATATTTAAATACCGAATCTTTAATTTTTACTTTTTACAGTTGAGAGTCAATTGATCAGAGTGTTAAAAATGTTTTCTCTGTGTGTTTGAGTTGTGAAATGATTTGGTGCAAGAATGAATCAATGAATGAATGAATTAGTCGCTCCACTGGTTTGCGCGTCGCCTTTTATAGGTAGGTGGTGAGATACCTCCGCGCGAGTTCTTACCACCTTATTAGTAGTAGGGGAAAGATGTTTCTCATGATATAAGAATGATAATCAATAATCGCGGTATTTATTATTTATGCATTGTCCTTTTAATCTTCGAAAGAAGCATTCGGTGTCGTATTTATTACGTCTAGACCGAGGATCAAGTAGCCGAAATATCCGGTCTAAACGTTATTGTCGAATTAATTTTATGATCGAATTTAGAAATGTTGTTTAAAGTTACGTGGACGTAACAGATGTGACCCGTGCGAGATGTGCACGGGCAGCATAAAGGTAATATCCAACGGCTTGGCACTACATGGATGTAGTGACTTCTTATGATCGCAAAAAAAGAGTTGCTGCGAATAGCAAAATAACCATAGGGTGAGCACAAGCCAGGGTAGAATTGTTCGAAGCAAGGTCGTTGCAATGTTACTATTGCCTGGAAAGAGGCCACGTTGAGAACAATTGCACCAGTCGGGAGGACCGCAATGACCATGTTATAGATGTGGGGAAAAGGGACACATGGCCAAAAACTGTACGTCCAAAGCCATATGCCAAATTTGTGCTGCTGCGGGTTTACCGGCTGGGCACAGAATGGGAGGGCCGGCATGCCGACCACCCAGAAACAGGAGAAAAAAGGGAAATGAGGAAGAGGGGAATGAGGGAACTCCCCCTCATAAACCTAACCTAACATAAACTAAACCACTATCATCCACTGGGACGAAAGAGAAGTGGACAGGGACTGGGGGAAAAGAAATCACCCCTTCCCCCAAACCTCAAAGTCAGAAAAGAAGTAAAAAGGGGGGAACTGGGAAGTACTCCACCCTCAATACCGAACCATCACTCACCTCCCCCCGACCCCCTCAACATCTCGAGGAAGACCAGAGGGAGATGATAATGTGATGAAGGTCGAAAGAAGGGGGAAAAAGCGAAGGCACCTCAGAATTAGTAAGAAAAGTGACGGCGCGGAGGAGCCGAGTGGAAACTAATCTCAAAAATGGTCACTCGGCTCCTGCCAGGAAACTTGGGTCATGGTCGCCACGCTCAGCTACTCTTCGAACATACAATGGCTAAGCGTGGTGCTGGCTTAGGAATCGCGGCGGACCCACTCTTCGTTCCTCGAAACCACCCCAGATGGTTTGGAGCCGAACTGGGTACGTCGTGGTTATTTCGCGCGGGAATGAAAATTTCCCCCCCCCTCAACCCTGATGAGGAAAGGGGAAGGATATGTGATGGTCAGGTGGAGGGCCCTAACGGTGGTTGGGGTCGACTTCCCCCCGGAAAGGAGCCTAGACATTGAAAGCTTCAAGTCTAGGCTCACTGAAATCGGGAGGAGAGTGAGACACCTCCTCCCGGCGCCTGTCATCATCGCTGGGGATTTTAACGCTAAATCCCTGTTGTGAGGATCCTAGCATGGAGACAGGCGGGGGAGAAGTTGGAGGACTGGGCCGCAGATCTTGGAATGCATCCGCTCAATAAAGGGAAACATCCAACCTTCACTGGGCCGCGAGGAGAATCTGTGATAGATATCACTTGGGCACCGCCTCCCCGCGGCCGTTGGGCGGGTGCGGAGCTGGAGGGTGACAGAGAAGCTTGACACATTATCTGACCACCTCCATATTGAGGTGGAGTTCTCTGCCCCCCCTGGCGGTCTGCAGACCCAGCAAGAGGAAAGACCCTAATCAACAAGATGGGTCCTAAAGCAGGTAGACAGGAAGGTTCTGGAGACCTCCCTTCTGGTCCACCTGGTCATCATCAGAGGAGGGATAAGATCTGGACTCGGCAGTTGCAGATCTCATGGACATTCTCTGCATGCGTGCAACGAGGCAATGCTGAAGTTTAAGTCTTGCCCCAGGAAATCGACCTACTGGTGTACGGAGGAGATCGCGGAACTGCGACGCAACTCCATCCACCTTAGACGGGAATATCGCCGCGTTAGGCGGTACTCAAACCCCGAGGTTTCAAAGGCTGTCCGGCTCGAATACAGAGCTGCTGAGGCTCTCAAAAAGGCCATCGGGGCAGCCAGAGGCAAAGGGTGGGACTCCCTCTTCCAATCGTTGGATCCGTAGGGGCGCCCATAGATGGTTATGGGCAAGCTCAAACCCTGGGCGCCCCCTCTAATGGAAACTCGACTCTCGGTCCCTGGACCGTGTAGTAAGTACCCTGTTTCCCGTCAGAGACGGAGACTTCACGGACCCGAAGTTCGAGATCCCCCGACCATCAGGGGGAAGTTCCGGGAGTCGATGAGGAGGAGGTTGCCGGGGCTATCAAGCGGGTGAAAAGCAATAAAGCTCCAGGACCCGATGGTATCTCCGGTCTTGATCCTAGTCTTGGGGCTCACAACGCCTTGCGGCGATATTCACTAGGCTCCTAAAAGAGGGAAAATTCCTCCCAGTCTGGGGAAGGGCTAAGCTGATCCTTTTCCACAAGGAGGACAAACCGGAGGACAGCCCCTCAGCTTACAGGCCCATATGCTTCTCAGATGAGGCGGGAAAGCTCTTCGAGCGTATCATCGTTTCCTGTCTCGTGAGGTATATGGCCCGGGTAGGTCTCGATCCAGATGACGGCCAATCTGGCTTCCGAGAAAAGAAGTCGACCGTCGATGCGATCCAGAGTCTTAGATCCCTCTCAGAAACCATCGTGACGAAGGACAGGGTGGCGATAGCAGTATCGTTGGACATATCCAACGCTTTTAATACCCTGCCATGGGATAGAGTGGTGGAGGCGATGGAGCACTATTTCCGCTTCCCCCTATCTCGTGGTCGTCATCCGGAACAACTTCCAGGGTCGGCAGATCAGTTATACTGACGCCGATGGCACTATACGTGAAAGGGACATGTACTGCAGGGTTCCACAGGGGTCCATGTTGGTCCTCCTCCTGTGGAATCTCGGGTACGATAGTGTCCTCCGTACCGCCCTCCCCCCGATTATAGTGTTATATGCTATGCAAATGACACATTGATACTCGCTGGGGGCAAAGACTGAGGGGAAGCCGCGAGAACGGCAAGAATCGCAGTAGCCTGCGTCGTGCGCGCCATCCGTCGGCAGGGCCTGGTAGTTTTGTGTTCTGCCCCTAGGCTCCGTTTTGTGTTCTGCTTAGTGGCAGAACATAAAACGGAGGCCCTTTTCCTCCATAGAAAGGGTGTGAGGCCACCTCAAGTCCAGCAGCGGGTGGGGAAAGTCAGTGTTCCTATCGAGGCTCAAATGCACTACCTGGGCCTCACATTGGACAGCACCTCGTGCTTCAAACAGCACTTCAGCCGCTTGGCCCTCTGACTAAAGGTAGTCTCTTCGAGATTTGAGCGCCTTATGCCCAACGTCGGGGGGCCACAATGGAAGGCCCGTTGTCTGCATGCGGAGATCGTACATTTGGTCACCCTTCACGGCCCTAAGGACTAAGTGCCTTTTTCAGCCGGATTTCAAGCAGTGACACCCACCGTTCCCCTTCCACCGCTCCGCGCTCAGCGGCCGAGGCGACGATCGCGGATCGCTCAGGCCCGTCGCTACGTAAGATGTCAGCTGGAGCGTACCCTCGTGCTTTATTATAATTATAATTTTTTCCTCCCTTAATTTAAAATATATATGTTTATGTGTTTTATACACACATACATATATATATATATAATTACAACATAATGAAAAAAATGACATAAAAAAAGTATAATTAAAGGATTATTGCAATAGATTTCCACATCACCTGTGAGGTACTATTGCTGATGCGTTTTTTTAAAGTGCTTTCTCCAGTAGACCTACTTCACAAATAATAAAGAACAAATACGATAAAATGTATGGCTCGGTAGGGAAACAAAATTTTAGAGCATAGAATACGCCGGAGAGGCAAAATTTTCATGCGCATATTTACGTCATTCACAGTCAAGGGGTTAAGCTTATAAGACAACGCTTCTTGATGAATGATGCAATGAGTAACAGAGATTTTAAATCCTTGCTATCTTATTTGTTCAAAGAAGCCGTTTTTTCAAACCTATCATTGCTTTTGCGCTATTGGTGACTACAGCCGAACATTTATAGAAATCAATGTCAAACTTTTGCAGAGTTTGGCTAACAGCATTAAAGATTTCAACACCTGTTGATTTCCCTTGCAACGATACAAAGTCTGAGAGGTCTTTGATATGTGAAAAATCGTTTTACGTACGATTCAAACAAAAATACACAGTTGATCCATATGCCGATTATCGGTGTTCTCATAAATACATAATGAATAATACGAATAAGACGCAAATGAACATTTTAATTTCTCTTCTAAAGATGAAGCTGTATCATCTATCCGTGATTTTACAGATTTAATGGAATGCTTGCAGCTTTTTCGAAAGTCATCGAATCTCCAAATGATTCGACCGCTGCAATAACGCATTTTTTAATAAACGTTCTTCTTTAAATGATGCTTCCCTTTCTTCCTTGATGCGAGCTAGTTCTTCTAAATTTCTTTGGATATATCATCCATAGTAAAGTCTAAACGACCCAGGAAATCCTAGTTTACTTGTTCCCAAATGATGACTTATTTCTTTTCATCTATTAGGTGCTTGCATGTATTTTGATCAGCGCCATATATTGGTGAAAATGCGAATTATCAATGTAAAACAACCTAACCTAACTGTTAAATTCGATGGTTTTCACATTTCTCTACATAAAATAACAGTTTACCATTTAGTATTATTGAGTTATTCAGTGTATACAGACGCTAATCATGGAACGCTCAAAATTGCATTTTCGACATTCATTACTTTTGTTGTTTGATTTGAAGAAATCTGCTGCCGAAGCCCATCAAACACTTTTTAGAATTTATGGTGATGCTGCTCCGTCATATCCCAATTGTCGGTTTTGGTTTCAACGGTTTAAAAGTGGTGATTTTAATGTCAATGACAAAGAACGGCCTGGAGGACCAAAAAAGTTCGAAGACAACGAATTGCAAGACTTATTGGACGAAAACTCAGCTCAAACTCTCAAAGAACTTTCAGACAGCTTAGCAGTTGATGAATCAACTGTTTCCAGACGTTTACATGCGATGGAAAAGATCCAAAAGGAGGGAAAATGGATACCATACGAATTGACTGAAAATGCCATTTCGAACCGTTTCAACATCGCAGTTTCATTGCTTGCCAGGCAAAAAAAGAAGAGTTTTCTGTGGCGTATTGTTACTGGCGATGAAAAGTGGATCTACTACAACAATCCCAAACGCAAAAAGTCATGGGTTAGTCCAGAAGAGCCATCCACATCGACACCAAAGAGAAATATTCATGGCCATAAAGTCTTGCTGTGCGTATGGTGGGATCAGCACGGTGTAGTGTATTACGAGCTGCTAAAACCGAATGCAACTGTTACTGCAGATGTCTACCGACGTCAATTGAACAAATTGAACGACGTATTGTTGCAAAAGAGACCAGCAATAGCGAGTAACAGACGCAAAGTCATCCTCTTGCATGACAACGCTAGACCTCACGTTACAACAGTTGTGAAGGATACACTGTTGCAGCTCGAATGGAAAGTTCTGCCGCACCCAGCGTACTCACCAGACATAGCGCCTTCTGATTATCACTTGTTCAGATCGATGCAGCATGGCTTGGCTGGCACACGGTTTCGAAATGCTGAAGAAGTGCGAAAATGGATCGATGATTGGATCGCTTCCGAACCAACATCGTTCTTTCAACACGGTATCGCCATGTTGCCAGAAAGATGGGAAAAAGTTGTAGAAAATGATGGAAAATATTGATGGAAATTGATTGAAATATATTGTACCGATTTTTTTCAATAAATGCCTTTTTAAAGTGAAAAAATGATCAGAATACATGCAAGCCCCTAATAGTTTTCTTGCTGAGCCATACATTTTATCGTATATGTTCTTTATTATTTAGTGGAGTAGGCCCACTAGGGACAGCACTTTAAAAAAACGCATCAGCAATAGTAATACCTCACAGGTGATGTGGAAATCTATTGCAATAATCCTTTAATTATACTTTGTTTATGTGATTTTTTCATTATGTTGTAATTATGTATATATATGTATATATATGTATGTGTGTATAAAATACATAAACATACGAGGGTAGTCCGATAAATACTTAGCCTACAAAAAAAAAACGAAAATTTTGGAAAAGTGGCGATTTATTTCTCAACATAGTCTCCTTTTAGCTCGATACACTTGACCCAGCGATGCTCCAACTTCTTTAACCCGTCTGAAAAATACGTTTTCTCGAGGTCTGCAAAGTAGGTCTCCGTGGCGGCGATGACCTCCTCATTCGACTCAAATTTCTGCCCGGCGAGTGACTTTTTCAAGTTTGGAAACAAAAAGAAGTCGCACGGTGCCAAATCTAGAGAATACGGTGGATGGGGCAGCAGTTCGTAGCCCAATTCGACCAATTTGACCGTGGCGAGGGCGGAGGTGTGAGCCGGTGCGTTGTCATGGCGGAAGAGCACTTTTTTCTTCGCCAAATGGGGCCGTTTTTCTGCAATTCGGCGTCGAATCGGCCCAATAATTCGGCATAGTACAGCCCTGTGACCGTTTTGCCCTTCTCCAGGTAGTCGATGTAGATCACACCTTGTGAATCCCAGAAAACGGTGGCCATCACCTTTCCGGCCGATAGGACAGTCTTCGCCTTCTTCGGAGCACGTTCGCCGGGTGAAGTCCACTGTTTCGACTGTTCCTTGGTCTCTGGTGTGTACCAGTGGATCCATGTTTCGTCGACGGTCACGAAACGACGCAGAAACTCCTTCGGATTGCGCTTAAACAGCGTTAAACACTGCTCTGAAGTGGTCTCACGGTTGCGCTTGTTGTCCGGAGTGAGCAAACGCGGCACCCATCGCGCCGACAGCTTTCTCATGCCCAAAATTTCATGCAGGATATGACCCACGCGGTCTTTTGAGATGCCTACTGTCTCAGCTATCTCGCGCACCTTCAATCGGCGGTCTGCCAATACCAGAACGTGGATTTTTGTCTTGTTATCCTCCGTGGTAGCCGTTTTCGGGGCACCTGGGCGTGGCTCATCAAAAACCGACGTGCGACCACGTTGAAACTCGTTAAACCAATTTTTGACGGTCGCCATCGAAGGAGAAGAGTCACCGTATACAGCATCCAAGCGCTCTTTGATTTAGCTGCGCGATTTCCCTTCCAAAAACAAGAATCGAATCACCGACCGATATTGCTCTTTTTCCATTTTTCTAAAATCCGCGGACACGCCCGCTTCCACACGCGGTCAAAACAAAACTACGAGTCCGATTCGGCTGAAATTTCGACAGTAGCCGTCTACGAGAATGTACTACACGATAGTAAATTTCTCTTGTGATAGTGGCGCCATCGGGCGGTGAGGCTAAGTACTTATCGGACCGCCCTTGTATATATTAGGTTGTTCGGAAAGTTCGTTTCAAATTTCGCGCGCTCCACATTTCTATGTAATCAGTAGAACGAGGGCGCTCTAAACGATTTTATGTTTATCAACAAACATTCCCGGATCTATGAGCTCGCTAAGGAAACTTCGCAGATCTTCCTAAGTGCAACTATTTCGTCAGAAATCAGTTTGAAAAATGGAAAACCAAAAAATCCATTTTCGTCATGTGATGCTATATTCCTTTAAACTTGGCTTCACGGCTTCGCAGACCCTGAATGAGATGTTCTCAGTATATGGAGATGCCTGCGTCACTCACCAGACAGTTCGAAAATGGTATCGAAGATTCCAAGCTGACGATTTCAACATGGAAGATCAAGCTCACTCAGGCCGGCCTCAGGAGGTTGATGAAACGCTTCTTATGGATCTCGTGCACGAAAATCCTCGAGTGACAGTTAGAGAACTCGCCGACACTCTGCACAAGTCTGTTTCCACCGTGCATGACCATCTGAAGAAGCTAGGATTCTCAAGTCGACTGGATGTGTGGGTGCCACACGATGAATGAACGGCAGTTGCTGGAACGCGTGAACGTCTGCGATATAACTGCTTCAACGGCACCAAAAAGAACCGTTCTTGAAGAGGATCATAACAGGCGATGAAAGTTGGATCCTATACAATTATGTTAACCGCAAGAGGTCGTGGGGAACCAGCGACGCGTCTACGCAAACAGTGGCCAAGCCGGGGCTTCACGCGAAAAAGGTTCTTCTGAGTATCTGGTGGGATTTTAAGCGCGTGGTATATTATGAGCTTCTTCAACCAAACGAAACTATCAACGCGGCGAAGTACAGCCTTCAACTGGACGAACTGAAGGCTGCCATCGCACGGAAGCGCCCTGAATTGGCCAACAGGCGTGGAATTGTTTTCCATCATGATAACGCCAGACTTCACGTCGCAATGTCTATCCGTAGAAAGCTGTTAGACTTTGAATGGGACGTTCTTCCTCATTCTCCATATTCTCCCGACCTTGCCCCATCTGACTCATATCTATTTCTTTCTTTAAAAAATTTTCTTCGGGACAAGAAATTCGAGTCTTTGAAAGTCCTCAAAAGTCATCTTGATAAATTCTTCGCCAATAAGAAACCTTTATTTTGGAGCAAAGGCATCATGCAGCTTCTTGAAAGATGGGCCAAGATCGTTGAACAAAACGGTACATATTTGCTTCAATAAAGTTCCTCTTTGTGTAAAATATTGCGCTCTTAATTTATTTCAAAAATTTGAAACGAACTTTCTGAGCAACCTAATATTTTAAAGCGATTATTAAGGGAGGAAAAAATTATAATTATAATAAAGCACGAGGGTACGCTCCAGCTGACATCTTACGTAGCGACGGGCCTGAGCGATCCGCGATCGTCGCCTCGGCCGCTGAGCGTGGAGCGGTGGAAGGGGAACGGTGGTTGTCACCGCTTGAAATCCGGCCGAAAAAGGCACTTAGTCTCCAGCTCTACTTTACGGGACACCGGTATGGGAGGATACTCTTTTTTTTCTTTTCTGGTCACGCAGGGGAAATCCTCATGGATACCATCGCCCCTTGGGGAAGGCGGGGGTTATGTCGGACTTCTACCGACTAAAACCCCTGCGGGGTAGGGGACCTACCGCTCGGACCGTGGTGGGGGGAGTAAGGGGAACTACGCCTGTATTCCCTCCCCGACACCACGGCCCCAGGACTCTCATGGAATCCCACGCCTAAGTACCGCGCCCCTCCTAAATTGGGAGTCAAGGGCGCGGTGCCCCGGTCGGATGTCCGGCCGGGTTGGCCTTCCGATGTTAATTAGGAGAGAGAGGACACCCGCCCTCTCCCCTTGTAATGACGTAAAATTCTTTATGCCGTTACGTTGACTGCCGCCTAACATCACGCGGCAGTCAGTTGAGCGCACACCCCCGACCCGCGCTGTCACCGCGCTCAGCCGAACTTGCCCGACTACCAGGCAGCGACGCTCGGGAATGGTCGGCCGCCGAGCCGAGCTCGCGGCACCGCCGAAGAAATCTTCGGCAAGCGCCGTATAATCACGATTAATTCCGATTAAAATTCGGAATTATCACCGATTAAGGGCCGAAGAGAACCCAAGTCTAGAAATCTCGTGGATATAATCCCGGCAGATTTTTGACGAGGGAGAGTCTCCAGAGTTCTGCCTCAGCAGATAGTTCTTTCCGAGAGAGGATCGACCGAGAAGCTCCTGCAGAATCCGTTAGTCATTTACCAGGCCGTCCACGGCGACGATTACGATTACGTCTTTTGCGATAGAGAGATCGCACGGCGAGTTTGCCGTCACTCCGGTGAGTTTTCCGGAACGATCTCTCATTCTTGTGCCGTCTCTTTGCAATAGGGAGTTCGCGCGGCGAGTTTGCCGTCACTCCGGTGAGTTTTCCGGAAACGACCTCCCGTTCTCGTGCCGTCTTTTGCGATAGTGAGATCGCGCGGCGAGTTTGCCGTCACTCCGGTGAGTTTTCCGGAACGATCTCTCATTCTTGTGCCGTCTCTTTGCGATAATGAGATCACGCGGCGAGTTTGCCGTCACTCCGGTGAGTTTTCCGGAACGATCTCACGTTCTTGTGCCGTCTCTTTGCGATAGTGAGATCACGCGGCGAGTTTGCCGTCACTCCGGTGAGTTTTCCGGAACGATCTCTCATTCTTGTGCCGTCTCTTTGCGATAGTGAGATCACGCGGCGAGTTTGCCGTCACTCCGGTGAGTTTTCCGGAACGATCTCACGTTCTTGTGCCGTCTCTTTGCGATAGTGAGATCACGCGGCGAGTTTGCCGTCACTCCGGTGAGTTTTCCGGAACGATCTCACGTTCTTGTGCCGTCTCTTTGCGATAGTGAGATCACGCGGCGAGTTTGCCGTCACTCCGGTGAGTTTTCCGGAACGATCTCTCATTCTTGTGCCGTCTCTTTGCGATAGGCAGTTCGCGCGGCGAGTTTACCGTCACTCCGGTGAGTTTTCCGGAAACGACCTCCCGTTCTCGTGCCGTCTTTTGCGATAGTGAGATCGCGCGGCGAGTTTGCCGTCACTCCGGTGAGTTTTCTGGAACGATCTCTCATTCTTGTGCCGTCTCTTTGCGATAGTGAGATCACGCGGCGAGTTTGCCGTCACTCCGGTGAGTTTTCCAGAGCGATCTCGTAATTTCTTTTATTCCTCTATTTCATAAAATAGGACCCTGGGAAGGCAAGGGCCGACCCCACAGGATTTCGCACACTAACCAAGCGTGCAGGGAACACGCGGGCCGCCTGCACCCCTCGACCACCAAGGCAGCCGACACTGCGGCCACGGATAAGAACGAGCGCGATGCGCCGCGACGCGTTTTTGTACGGGTTTTTGCGGCCCGTCGTCAAGCCGCGTGTCGAATCGCCCGAGCTTTAAATCACGGCGAAAACACCCAACAACGCACGTCGCGGGTTTCTCGGCGCGTACCGCACGACAGCTAATTGGTGACCCCGTATTCACCTTTTGTATGAATCAGGCGACGGCGTACCATTTGTTTAATCAAGCGACGAGCGCATCACGCGCCCGCGACGGCGACCACGCGTAGGCCGCAGCGACCACGAGAATAATTCGCACGATCACCAAAACACCCAAACATTGGATCGTCACGTCGCAACACGCGGTAGTAGCGTGCGACCAAATAAAGACTTATTGTGTTAGACTTATTGGCTTTCTTTTATTGACACGCGCACACACCTTCATCCAAAAATCTTTCCTGTGGTCGGATCGCAAACAACGATCCTACCCGCAGGGCCGGATCAACCTGAAAAACCGAGCCCGGAGGCACGACCGTTACATCCTCGCCCTCGCCCCCCCCTACTTGGCGGGTAGCGGGAGGCAGGGGAGCGAGGACTGGTTGGGGCCGGGCCTCGCTCCCCTTCACCCTGCCATTACTGACGTCCGGAGTGCGCGAGAGGGCTTACTCCCTCTCCCAACCACCCCCGGTACGTCGAAGACGGCCGAAGAGGCGGCCTCCGACGAGCCGGTGGTCTCTTCTCCTCGGCCAGCGCCATCTCGGGCCTATTTCCCACCTCTGGGGAGCGTCACTCTCTCCGTCGCTCCCTGCGACGGACTCCTGGGCGGTGCTCCCGCTCGGCGGCCTCCTTGGCGGGACATGACATCCCGGCAAAAGGAGACCGCCGCTCCCCAAACCTCCTCGCTCCCGCACATTGCTTTAAGCAAGTGCGAGCGGGAGGTTTAAGCGGGAGCGAGAGGGCCCCCTCTTGACACCCCACTGCCCGAGCGAGGACACGGCGTTGCGGAGCCCAAGCCTAGCACACGGCCAGGGTGTGCTCCGCCGTGTCCTGCGGCTCCGAGCAATGGTGACAACCCGTGGTGGACTCCCTTCCAATCTGGTGCAAGTACCGACCGAAGCACCCGTGCCCGGTCAGCACCTGCACCATATGGAAGGTGAACCCGTGTCCCCGCCTGTCTGCCTTTTCTGGCAGACAGGGGCGGACGGACTCGGCTGTTCGGATCCCGAATCCTTTGGGGTCAACCAATATGGCGCAAGATTTACCTCAGCTGAGTACAAGTGCTCAAGATTTACCTCAGCAAAGAATTGAGAACATACCTCAGCCGAATACAAATGCTCAAGATTTACCTCAACTAAGTATAGAAACGACTTCAAAGAGTTCTCGTGCTACGACACATACTCGAAGAAGTATACTTGGGACTGTCACTAGACAGATCCAATTGACTCCAAAAGCCAAGCAGTTATATAATAATAATAATAAACCAATATGGCTGACCACCATTCCAGGACTCGGGATCTGGCCTGGGATTCCAAGGCCCTCAGGTCTCTGGCCGATTGACTTTCCCCTTTCTCGCGGAGCTCCTTCACCCTCCAATAGATGGTGTGCCTTGATTCGGCAAGGAGCTCCACGGGGGGAGCCTGCCTGGGCCGTCGCCGCCCTATACGAAATGGTGCGGTACCCCCGAATCGCCCTCACGACCACCGATAGCATCGCCTGTTGCAGGCGACTCTTCTTGCGGCCGGTGGCCATAAGTCGGAAGCGCCATATGGGCGTCCCGTAGAGGGCGATCGAGAGCACCACACCGATATAGAGGCGGCGAGCGTGCCATCCGAGGCCCCCCTGGGTTCTCATCAGGCTGGCCAATGCCGGGCCTGCTTTACAAACCCGGGGGACCAGGCTCCTGAAATGGGCCTCGAAATTCCAGCGGCCGTCGAATGTCAGGCCCAGATACTTGATCGTGGGCCCGACGCGGACGCGAACTCCATCCACCAGGACCCGGGACTCCGGTGGCGCCCCTCGACGGGGACTATGAAAATACATGGCCTCCGTTTTCTGGGGCGCCACTTTCAGTCCCAGGCCCTTGATGGTGCCTACCACGGACTCCAGCGCCGCCTTTGCTCGGAGGCGAGCTTCTCCCCAGCCTCTCCCCCCGGCTACCACTAACGTGTCATCTACATAGCAGATAACGTGGCAGCCAGGGGGGAGGGGAGAGCGAAGCACCCTGTCGAACATGATGTTCCACAGCAGGGGGCCGAGGACCGACCCCTGCGGAACACCACGCTTGATAGCGCGCCGACTTTGGACCCCCCTTCTCTCCGAGTAGGCGAGGTCCCTGCCCCCGAAGTAGGCCGATAGGTTGCGCCGGAGATAGACGGGTACCCCATGATACTCGAGCGCCCGTCCAATCTCCGGCCAGGGCAGGGTGTTAAATGCGTTGGTGATGTCCAACAACACCGCCATCAACACTCCGCCCTTCTCCTCCACGACCGTACGGGTCAGGAC
Organism: Harpegnathos saltator; assembly: GCF_003227715.2. Classification (NCBI taxonomy): domain Eukaryota; kingdom Metazoa; phylum Arthropoda; class Insecta; order Hymenoptera; family Formicidae; genus Harpegnathos; species Harpegnathos saltator. The sequence continues at coordinate 94,365 of NW_020230657.1, read as the reverse complement.
CCGGACGTGCTAGATAGCATCCAGCGTGGATCGTCCGGGCCTGAACCCGTATTGATAGTCGTGGAGGTTCAGCCCCTCCGAGGACAGATGCTGAATGAGGCGGTCGGCAATGATGCGCTCGAGCATTTTTCCCGCCTCATCCAGCAGGCATATCGGCCTAAAGGTCAGCGCGCCGCCGGGCACTTTGCTCTCTTTCGGGAGGAGGACCAACCTGGCCCTCCTCCACTCTGGGGGGAATGTCCCCTCCCTGAGGCACCTGTTCATGAGAACCCGCATGATCTCGGACAGGCTTCCTTCCCCGAGGGCGAGAGCCCAGGTGCGGCCAGGAACGTCATCGAGGTCAGAGACTTTCCCCTTGGCCTCGAGTCTTTTCCTGACCACGGCAAGCTCCTCTGGATCGACCTCCAGGCTCTCGTCCCAGTCCCCGTCCCGTAACTCGGGAACGGGGATCTAGGAGGGGGGCTTCCACCCTCGAAAAGAGAGTGTCTAGGAGCCCCTCGAGAGCCTGGTGGTCTAGAGTCTCCATAAGCGGGGGCGCCAACGGACGGAGTTCACCCACCGTTCGTTTGTAGGGGCGCCCCCACGGATTCTCATCCAGGGAACTCACCAGTTGCTCCCAAGCTCTTCGCTTTGCCTCAGCGATGGCGGTTTTGAGGGCTTTCCTCGCAACGAGATATGCCTCCCACGCCCTCGCGGCATCCCCGTCTCGTCGTCGGACCCGGGGAGTCGCCCATTGGAGGAGTCGAAGGTGGTGCGCCCACCGGCTCCCCTTCTGCCTACGGCAGTTGGGGGTGCGTCCTCAGACTCTACCTTCCATACCCTCTTGTCCGGCCTGGCTTCACGGAGGTCCTCTTCATGGTCCCTCGATGTCTCCTTTGTCTCTCCCTTCCTCTTCCTCTGTGGTAGAGGCATCGGTTCCGTCTCCATCATCTCCAGTTTCCCCGTTGGAGAGGGGCCCGGCCCGGCCCCCCTTTCCAGGTCCCTCGTTGAGGAGAAAACCGGTCCAGTCCCCTTCTTTCCTGGGTCCCTCGGTGGGGAGTGGACCATTGCGGTCATCTCCCTTTTGAGGTCCCTCGTTGGAGAAGAGACCTGGTCGATCCCCTTCCTGTGCGGTACGGGTTCCGCTGGATTCTCGGCGCAGGTTTGGGAGTCCCCCGCCAATGTCCCCAAGTCTCCTGTTGTGGAAGAGGTCGGTCAGGCTTTCCCCTTTCCCCGTGCCTGTCCTCCTTGCTCCTGTGCTTTACCTTCCCTCTTACCGCTTTTCAAACTCCTCTTTGAAGGGGGTCTGCAGGCAGGCTAGCCAATCTTATGTCCGGCCGGCCTGCCCGCCTCAGCGCATACGGCGCAATGTGCCGAGGTCGCCTTACAATCCTTGGCGCGGTGGCCGGGGTTACCACAGCGATAACATAAATCGCTGCGGTCGACGGCGCTCGTGCACCGCTCGCGCACATGGCCCCGCTCCAGACACCTGAAGCAGTGATGCGCGAGCGGGTAGCGCCATCACTCCGGCACGGGTCCAGCCCACCTGGACCCGCTCCGCGGCGGCGATCTTCGCGACCGCCGCCAACGGACACCGCACCACTACCGCTGCTGTCCCCCGCTAGGATAGGCTAATCTCGCCCACGAAAACTTCCATGAGCGAGCAGCCCCCAGCGAAGGACACCGCGGCCGCTACCTCGTCGGCCCCGGTTGTCAGGTCCAGGCCAGTCATACGCATTGATGCAATTTTGACTGGCCTTTGGATCCTAAAACCGGGGCCCTTCTCCGTCGCCAACTTGCGGAGCTTTTTCGCAAGTCGGTCGGCGGCTGCCTCCGAATTGGGGCCAGGCGCTTCCATCAGCAGAGCCTTGTTCAGGGACTGACGGACCCTGAGGGAGCCTTCAATCCCAAGGTCCGCTGGTTTAATGCGGCGCCTGGCCTCCACCAGAAATTCATTGTACCTATCCTGGGGGCATAGTACCGTAACGGCCACGGATCTTGGAGGTCTTGGCTTCGGTAACCGTGTCACCATACTTCACCCCCCTTCTTCCTATTCTCCGTATCTTTGGAGGGAGAGGTGCTCCCTTCTTCTTCTCCACCTCTTTCACCTTCCTTCTCTCTTTCCTCCTCAGGACTTTCGACTATGGTTCCTGGGGAGGAACTACTGCTGGTAGCGGTCGTTGCTGACTGGGCTGCAGGGCCTCCAGTAAGGCCTTCTGCACTAGATACAGGCCTGGTCTCTCCTGATCAGGCTTTTGGCCCTTCCCCGTTTTCTTCTCCCGGTTCCCTACCTCAGCCTGCTTCAGCTTCGTCGGGACCGGCTTGGATCCTCCTTGGTATGGTGTTGAGAGCTGTCTCCCGGTGACCAGTTGCAGTTGTTGTTCCTGGTGCCACCTCCATTCCTGAAGGGCTTTCCCTCTCCTTCCTCTTCTGATCCTTTCTGACCTGCGTCTTTGTCTTCCTCCCTCCTCTTTCCCCAGCCTCTGCCTGTCTCCCAGACAGAGGCTCCCGCGCAGTGGAAGTGGAAGACCTCAGGCCTGGTGCGATGGTCGGCACCTGGTTCGGGGTCGGATCCTGTCCCAAGGCCCTCGCCCTCCCATCGGTCTGAAGCCTCGCCCTCTTGTCAATAAAACCGCTGATTTGGGCCGATAGACGATCATATTCGGTCTCATCGTCCTTGTGCTGGCCAAGGAGTCATCCAGCTCCTTGATAACATTTTGTATCGACGGCCTCCACGCAGGAGGGGATGTTACTTCCGGTAAGTTGTCGTAGACCTCCGGATCTCCGACAACTTGTTCCTCCTTCCTATCCTCCTCCGAGGATGTGGACAAGTCAGCTGTTACGTCCTGCTGACTCAGCAGACCCTATGCTTCTTTTATAAATAAGGGAAATCGAATTTATTATTACTTATCATATGGCCGAATGCGCTCATGCATGATACCACACGACGATATCTCTGGAATTTTCGATGCCCCGAAAATACTAACAATCTTGAATCAACTCCTATCCTGTTTCCTACGCTCTTAATCATTGATAACAGTACCACGACATCGTTCTTAGAAATATCGATATTTACTTCTTAAGATAGCTGCCACGTTTTTTTTATTTACAAAAGACTTTCGAAATCCTCTTATTGCCACATGCATCTTATCTCCTATAAAATAATCATCTGGCACATTTCCCCCAAAACCCCACTCTCTCAACCGAGCTGACTTTTTGAGAAAAGTCAAAAGCCTCACTCACTTCTCGCCGATCCAGCACCCAGGACATACGCTTCTCTCCAGCACCCCTTCAGGGTTTCTTAACAATCAAGCCAACTTGTAGCTTAGACCGACCAGTATTCTTCACTTGTTAATTATTCGGTGCAACGATCTTGTGCCTTCTTGGGTCATTGAGAGCGATTCTGCCGAAACCAGCTGTCTGTCCTTGAGCGCAGAACTTGAGCCATCTATCCTCACAGAGACGCAGCAACCACACCTTTCATTGTCTACTAAGATCAGAGAAGTCCAGCAGTAAGTTATTTATATTTTCTTTTAGTGACCTCTTTCGTTTCATTTTTTATCTTTCTTCTCTCTCTTTTCTTTTCCTTTCGTTTTACCTCCGTTTTCTATCCCCCTTGGCATTCCTCCTTAATAGTAAAATCCGATGTCAGTGACCCAATCCTTTCGATCACAGTCGGACATAACGAACACGGAATATTGTTCTGAGTAATCGAGAATCATTGTTCTGAGCGCGATTGTTAACCACATATGTATACGGACACATTATAAAATCTTACAAATTTTATTTCATTGTGAACTAATCACTAATAAAACAAGTTGTTTGTAATTGTAAACCAATCACGTTTTCCAAATAATTATTCTCAACCAAAAATTCTCCCTTCCCTCAACTGTCGCTCACGGTCCTATCCCAGGTAAAAGGATTCAGTTCCTTGACCTAAATAAAAGACCACCGACGTACGTCTGCGCCAGACAAAGGGGTCATTCCGATCCTTGATCTGTTCCGCAGACTTGCGAGTACGTCGGAGCTTGCGAAAGCAAGCGTCAAGTTGCGTTCCTCCTCCAGGACGTAACACAGCAATGACTCTCATCTTCTTTGTGTACCTCTTCCTCCTGGTCCTCTGCACCTTAGCCGGCGATGGACCTAGCAGTGGCGACAGTGTCTTCACTCCCTCCTCGGACGATGAACTCACCATCTGAGCATAGGTCCTCACCCCAAGGCACCCGGAAACAGGGGTGCAGGCACATGGATGGAGCCGACGGCAGCCTTCATGGCCGCGAGCTCCTCCTGGAGCTACCGGCTCTCCACCCTTATACCCTTGAGCTCCTCGCGGAGCCCCCCCATTTCCCGCCTGACCTCGAGAAGGAGGTTCTTGCTTTGGTCCTGTGCTGCCACCTTTGTTATCAGGGTTGCTAGAGCAGCCTCCAAGGTCGCGACGGCCCGTTTCAATAGTGACATGAAGGTCCCTTTTAACGTCGTGGACCTTCGTGCCACTAATCGGACTGCGCCGAGTGCGCGACCAACCTCGGAGGCCAGCTTTGGCGCCCCGTCTTCTCGGAGCAGGGCCCTGGATGCGGGGTCCTTGAAGACCTCAGCAGGACGGCCATCCATCTCCATTCGGAGAAGGCCTCTGTTAAGAGGGTCCTCGGCCTCCCGCTTCAGCTCCTCTAACTCCTTCTTTTTCTTCTCCTCCCTCTCTCTCTCTTTCTTTCCTCTCTCTGATACCTATACCTTCATAGGTTGTGGGTGGCTTCCCCCTAGGCCTTTTTACCGGCACCAGTTTATGTACTGGCCTGGATTCCTACCTAGGTTCTACCACTTTTGGGCTGGAGCTCCCACTGCTAAGATTCCCCTCTCTTACCCTTTTCGTCGCCGTCCTGATGATCGTGACCGTGGTCCCTGCTCCTCTGCTCTCCCTGGCTTCGGTGACCTTTCTGCCCAGACTCACCACTGGAATCATGGACCCCTGTAACAAACGAACATCGGTGACCTCCACTGGTTTACCAGTGGTGGACACCTTATTAACCTTAGTCTTGAGCCGCTTGGTGGACGTCGGGCCCTTCTCTCTGTCCTTCGAGCTTCGGGACCGGACGCATCCTGAATCCGAGGAAGTGTCTTCAGCGATGGGTGACCGCCTCATGTTGACCGGAGGCTCACCAAGGCTATCCCCCGGGAGGGGTGCCTCTTCCGGTACTAATTCGCCGGGGTTAATCCCTCGGTGGATGGCCGCCCTATCTGACCTATCTCGAAGGCTTACCTCACAAGCCCCGCGGTCAAGGCCGTGCTTCCGTTTCCGAAGAACCGGGAGGGTCAGTGGACTGTCTCTAGTAGATGACCCCTCCGCGGCTAATCCGCGGAGGTCCACCTCCCTACTCTCCCGGGGGGCGGAAGAGAGGGCGCCTGCCGGCGGATTCTCGTCCCCCCTAAACAAATGACATCCGTCTTTACAAAATCATCTGCTTGCGCAGATGGTAGGCCCATAGACAGGCTGCTTCGCCTATCCGTGAGGATCCTAGAGCCCGAAGGCTCAGAGCTCGAAGAATCTGGTTTTGTTTTAAAAAATAGAGAATCCATGCTGTTCCCACGAGTGCGGCAGGAAGGGGTCATCGATCTCGGGTAGAGCTCCCGCATTACCCGGGACAAGGCTAGCGTATCCCCGTGGTGCGCCAGGTTCCACGGGTGAGGAACCACTTGCGACAGGTCTCGCACCTGCTTTATCCCATAGGCATGACATTCCTCAACCGTAGGATTACGTGGTCTTTTGTAGAGGTCCCGCCTTGCGGTCCGGCCAATTAAGGCAAGACCCCCAGCCCCAGAGACATGACCTAGAGTTACGGTGTAGTAGGCTAGGATACCCCGGGATTCGCCTGGATCCCCCATATCATGATGCCGAAACACCCTGACACCTAACGCCCACCCACCTTCCCCCTATTCCCCCAACCCAAAATCCTCCCTTCCTTTAACCCGAGGTGCTCTTGGCAAGCGATCCTCCCCACCTGGCCCTTCCTCCGGTTGGACCGGAGGTACTGCCCAGGTGGATCAACGGATCGCTTGAGCCTCCCCACCACGAAAAAGTGGCACCACATCAGGGAGGAAGGTATGTGGAGGTCCCCTTTCGGGGACCCCCCAGACTCCCCCCTCGGTGAGCAACCGAGGGAGACCTTACCGCACCTGCACCCCGAGGGGCAGGTCTTCCCTCCCCAGGGCTCCCTTCGTCACCGACCCATGTTGCCGGAGACGCGGGTCACACATCCTGGGGAGGGGCTATCCCTCCTATCGCGGGTGGCGGTGTTCCCTTAAAGGGGCAGCCTCCCACGCTCCTACTTGGCCAATGGTTCCTGGTTGCGGGGCCGCCAGTGGCCACTACCGCACCGGCAGGTCCCATTGGCCTGGAATGAGGGAGTGCGTGGCGAGAGCTCCACCCGCTCTAACACCCCTACTCCTCCCACGGCCTCCGCCAGGAGGTTTGCCGATGCCTCGACCTCCATCGTCATTTCTGCCTCGGAGATCCCCCTCGGCCTAACCGCCGAAGGTGGGTCCGGCACAGGTGGAGCGGCCGTCGCTCTGCCGATAAGTGGCCCTGCTGGATCCGTAGGTTGTAGGCTGATTAACCTCAGCCTCCACCACCCCCTTCCCTACCTGTTTGGCCTTAAGGGCCTCAGTGGGGACCGAAGTCCCCATTGTTACATTATCGGCGGCAACACCGATGGGCTGAGGCTGAAAAGCAGCCTCAGCGCCCCTTCGTGCCGCCTTTTTCTCCCTCTTCCTACCTTTTCGGTAGAAAGTTTCCCCACCGTGAGCCCGGCTGTCACAATCTTTTGGACCGATGCCAGCGAGCACCGAACCTAGATCGCCCCTAGTCCTCCGGACGACCTCCTGACTTCTCCAGTCTGGAGGTCATCCGGAGGGCACCTTGCCGCTTTCAGTATTGCGGCACTCACCATTAAAGGGGTGGCCGAGTCGTTTAGACCGACGAGGCGGAGCTCAGTCCGCCCGCCGGTCTGGCGATCAGCCCCCTGCATAACACGTGCTGGAAATCTCTGGCTAGGCAGTCGGCCTTAGCCTGACTGTCCTGTCCAGGGACCTCCAGAATGATTCCTTCCATTCCTGGCCCTCTTGATCCTGAACTTGCCAAGCTCCAGCGTGCTGCAGATCGACCCGTTGCCTGGCGTGGGCTATAACCTCCTTAATAGAATCCCGCGGCAACGCAGTGACGGTAACCACTGAGTTACGCTGGGGATTCCTCACCTGTGGCCTCTTCTAGGGAACAGGGGGCCCCTTCTTCGGAGCCCCCTTCCCCCCGACCGTTCCTTCTTTAGTGAGAGGTGCCGCTTTCTTCGCGGCACCCCCTCCTTTGGGCTGTAGGGGTTTAGGCCGCGGCCCTTTCTCCCTGCCCTTGCTCTTACGGGTGGACACGACTGTCCACCCGTCCCCGCGTCCCTCCCCAGCAGCCGCCGGCTGCCGCGGAGGGGGTGGAGGAGAGTGGGCCCGCTGCCCGCAGCTGCGGGTACCAGAGAGGGAAGAACCTTCTCCAGTATCCGCCCTATGCGGGCGATTTCCGTCTTGAGGTCCCGAACCTGAATCTCCAGGGCCCCAAGACGTCCATCTGGACCACCCTCTTCCACCAGCCTCTCATAATCGGCCAGCGCCTCCTTGTCGTGGAGGCAGTTGTTGGCCATATCATTGAGGCAAGCTAGGGGCTTCCCCAAGTAGCCCCCGCTGCCTTCCTACCTGGCTCGACCCGCAGCTCCCGCAGATAGTGAACATCTGCGAAAGCCTCGGAGGCCAGAGTCCTGTCCTCCAGTGTGGACCTCCGCACGAGCGGAAGCCCCCACTGACACCGCTTGCGACCCTCTCCGGCACCCCCCTCCCGCGCGTTCTGGAGAGGAGCTTCTTCGGCCGCAGAGGCATATTCGCCCTCGACCAGTGGGAACTCTTCACTCGGGAAGTGCCACTCCCACACCTGCGAGGCGGACAGGTCAACCGCCCCACACTCGCGTTCCCTGGGAGCCGCACTCCCCTCCCGCCCGAGATACGTTACCGTCCCCAAGCGGAGGGAAGTGCACCTCCCTATCCTTCCAAGGTTGGGAGGCGGACTTCTCCGCCTTCCTCTTTCTCTTTTTAAGTGCCTTCGGAGAGGCCGGGGCGAGTCATACCGATCCGTCCCCGGTCTCTCCTCAGGCACCTCCCTTCGGGCGGTAGCCAGTTCCAGTGACGCGCCTGCCTGGCACGCGCCACCTAGCCCATCGCTTGATGGCGACGGGGGCGTGCCGGGACGATGCAACCACACCTGCCGGTTCCCGGCTCCGAGTACCGGGACGTTACCCTCCTTCTCAGACATTACTCCATAAAATGTGGAAGTTTTACGTGCCCACACACACGGGTTTATATTCGGGGTTTATATTCGGGGTTTATATTCGGGATTTTCCTTCCCCTAAATCGGCTGCCTACGCAAAGCTACCGAGCCCGCTCTATCCGCGCTGTAGTGACCTTTGGGCTGCACAGGTGCGACCCTCCAGTCCCTGGATAACTCCTGGAGGCAGCTGCCCATCCAGGAGTGTTATGGATGCTCTTAGTCTGGTCCCTCCGACATGGTAGGACCTGCCAGAGGCCGAAGCCCTCGCCGACACAGCTCTGTACTTCATTAGGATACGCAAGCTCCCCCACCACGATAAGGTGGCGTCCATGCGGGAGGGAGGATACTCTTGTGGCCAGCCGTCCGCTCTGCGCAATACTGCGCAGAGCACAAAGGACGGTGTCCACACGTGTAATAAGAGGTTAGGATCGTAGGATCTCCCATGCAGCTCTAGTGGGCATGCCCCCGATGGAGCTCCTAGCCATTATGTACAGTCGAATGTACATGAAGGAGGCAGAGCTCCGTCACAACATGAGTGCAAATGACTCGCTCGCCAGGGGATTAAAGCGGCTGAAGCACCAAACTCGGAAGATTCTCCTCACTACGTGGCAAAGGCGGTTGGAAAATTCCACCGCAGGGAGGAGGACTGTCGAGACTGTGCCCGATTGGATAGGCAGGGGAGACGGCAACCTGACTTTCCGCATGATACAGGTACTCACCGGGCATAGCTGCTTCGGCAAGTACCTGTGTCACATTAGGAGAGCGCTCAACGCAGCGCTGGCACTGCTAGCATGACCATGACTCCGCGCAACACACGCTAGCCGACTGTCCACCTGGGCTGCGTTCACAAAGTTCACTTTTTTTGTTAACGCAGGGAAAATCCATCATGGATACCCCCGACCCTTGAGGGGATCGGGGGTTATGTCGGACTCCTACCGACTAAAACCCCTGCGGGATGTCTACCAACCGGATCGTGATGAGGGGAGTTAGGAGAACTGCTCCCGCATTCCCTCCCCAACACCCCGGCCCCAGGGCTCTCCGGGAGCCCCACGCCTTGAGTACCGCGCTCTGTCCCACCGAAGGAGTCCAGGACACGGTCTCCCGACCACTTCCCTGGCCGGGTTGGCCTTCTAGTTTCAACTTGGAAGGAGGGGACATCCACTCTCCCTCCGCGCCCCCTTTTCCCCTCATTGAGGGGGGAGTGGAGCCAGCCCAAACTAAGCATCCACTCCCCCTTCTCCAACCTACCTACCGACGCGTGGGGAGGGTGGGCAGGCGAATTCGCTCACCCGCCATCCCCCCCTCTCGTCCGGAGTCGGGCCCGAGGCGGCCGAGGGGGCGGCCTCCGGTTAACTGGTGGCCGTTCCTCCTCGGCCGACGCTCCAGCCCGCTACCGATCCCCCCAGGGAGCGCCGACCCTCACGCCGCCTTCCGCGGCGCCTTTCGGGTCGACGCTCCCACTCGGCGGCCACCTTCCTGGACATCACGTCCTTACAGAAGGAGGCCGCCGCTGACCATGCCTCCTCGCTCCCGCACATGGCCATTACCAGGTGCGGGAACGAAAGTCCCCCTGCTCGGCACCCCACCGCTCTGGTGAGGACACAGCGCTCCTGGCTCCATGCCGAGCATGCAGCCAGTGTATGGTGCGCCGTGTCCTCCAACACAGGGCAGTGGTGGTAACGGGTGGTGGGCTCCTTCCTGATCCGGTGCAGGTACCTGCCGAAGCACCCATGCCCAGTCAATACCTACACCAGATGGAAGGACATTCCACATCCCCTCCTGCCTGTCAATTCGGACAGGCAGGGGCGAACAGCTTCGGCCGTTGCGAGCCCGGGCCCTCGGGGGTCGGACAAAATGTCCTCCTATCTCTCCAGGATCCGGGCTCTGGCCTGGAGCCTCAGGGCCTTCAGGTCTCCAGCCGACAAGTCACCCCCCTCGCGGAGCTCCATCACCCTCCAGTAGAGGATTCTCCTCTCTTCAGCGAGGAGCTGCACGGGAGGGGTCCCAGCCAGGGTGGTCGCCGCCATGTACGATATTGTACGGTATCCTCGAATTGCCCTGATCATGACAGGCCTCAGCGCCTACCTCATGCAGCGTTTCCCGCTGCTACTGATCAAAAGCTGCGGCGTTCATATGGGCGCCCCGCACAGGGCGATCGAGAGCACCGCACTCACGTACAGGGGGCGAGTCGTCCAACCTAGGCCCAGTTGGGTGCGCATTAAGCTGGCTACCGTCAGTCCGGCCTTGTGCACCCTGGGGGCCAACTGCCTGAAATGAGGCCCAAAGCTCCACTGGCTGTCCAGCGTCAGGCCGAGATATTTTATCGTCGGCCCGACGCGGATGTGGACGCTATCAACCAGGACCTGTGTCTCCGGTGGCGCTCCTCGACTGCCATCATGAAAAAACACGGCTTCAGTCTTCAGAGGCGCCACCTTGAGATCCAGGTCCCTGGTGGTTCCCACCACCGATGCCAGTGCCGCCTCTACATGGAAGCGGGCCTCCCCCCAGCTCTCCCCCCCGGCCGCCGCTAACGTGTCATCCGCATAGCAGATGACGTGGCAGCCCGGGGAGAGCGGGTGCGCAGCACCCGGTCGAACGCGATGTCCCATAGCACGGAGCCGAAAACCGACCTCTGCGGGACACCGCGTTCCATTGTGCGCCGGCCTTGGACCCCGCCCTCTTTAGTGAAGGCAAGGTCCTTGTCCCCGAAGTACGCCGAAAGGATCCGCCGGAGGTAGGCGGGCACATCGTGATACGCAAGGACCCGTCCAATCTCCGGCCAGGGCAGGATGTTAAAGGCATTAGTTATGTCTAATGACACCGCCAGTAACACACTGCCCTCCCTCTCCACGATCGTCTGGGTCCCTGAGGCATCGCGTCCAGCGTCGACCTTCCAGGCCTGAACACATACTGACGGTCGTGGAGGTTCGGCCCCTCCGAGGACAGGTGCTGAAAGAGGCGGTCGGCAACGATACGCTCGAGCAACTTGCCCGCCTCGTCCAGCAAGCATATCGGCCTGTAGGCCGACGCACTCCCGAGTGTCTTGCCCTCCTTTGGGAGGAGAACCAATTTGGCTCTCCTCCACTCTGGGGGGAAGACCCCCGTCTTAAGGCACTCGCTTATAACCTTGCGCGTGGCCGCGAACAGGTTTTCCTCACCGAGTGCGAGAGCCCAGGCGCGGCCAGGGATTCCATCGGGATCAGGGGTTTTCCCCTTGGCCCCTAGTCTTCTCCTAGCCCTGGCGAACTCCTCTGGACTCACCTCCAGACCCTCTTCCAAATCTCCCTCCCCCAACTCGGGGGCCGGGATCTTGGGGGGGGGCCTTCCGCCTTCGGAAAGAGGGTGTCCAGGAGCCCCTCGGGCCTGGTGGCTCAACATCTCCGTTTGTGGGGGCGCCCAAGGACGAATCTTCCCCATCGTCCTCTTGTACGGGCGCCCCTATGGATCGTCGTCCAGGGAGCTCACCAGTTGCTCCTAGGCTACTCGCTTGGCCTCAGCAATGGCGGCCGTGAGGGCTTTCCTCGCTCGGAAGTAGCCCTCTTTCGCCCTTGCGGCATCCCCGCCTTGTCGCCGGACCTGCTAATATACCCGTCTGGCATGGGCGGAGGCATCGCGGAGATCCGCTATTTCCTCCGTCCACCAGTATGGTGGCCCGGCACCGGCGGAGGTGGGATCGGGGTATCACAGCGTCGCACGCTGACGCCACGATACCCATTGCTTTCCCAGCCCCTTCTGTGGGGCTGGGGTCCCACTCACCTGGCCCCTCATTTAAGGCAGGCCGCTGTCCTTGTGGCCACCTGGCACATAGAGCCAGGTGAGTGGGACCCCGGCCCCCAGGAAGGGGCCGGGGAGATAACGAGGATAGTGGCGTCGGCATGCGACGCCGCGATGCCCCGTTCCCACCCCTGTCGGCGCCGGGCAGCGTATTGGTGGTCGGAGGACATGGCGGTACTCCGCGGTGCCTCCGACCGAGCCAGAAGGGCGTATACGCGTGCCCGGCGACGAGACGGGGATGCCGCAAGGGCAAATGAGGACTACCTTGCAGCCAGGATAATCCTCAAAGCGGCCATCAAGAAGGCCAAGCGCGAAGCCTGGGAGCAATTGGTAAGCTCCCTGGTTGACGATCCGTGGGGGCGCCCATACAAAAGGACGATGGGAAAGATCCGTTCTTGGGCGCCCCCGCAAACGGAAACGTTAGACCACCAGGCCCTCGATAGGCTCCTGGACGCCCTTTTTCCAAGAGCGGAAGGGGACGCCCCGGTGATGCCTCCTCCAGAGATGGGGAAGGGAGACTGGGACGAGGGCCTGGAGGTCACTCCAGAGGAGCTTGCCAAGGCCCGGAGAAAGCTCGGGGGCAAGGGAAAAGCCCCTGGCCCCGACGCGATTCCGTGCCATACCTGGGCTCTTGCGCTAGCCGAGGGGAACCTGTCCACGGCCATGTGCATGGTCATGACCGGATGCTTAAGGGAGGGGGTCTTCCCCCCAGAGTGGAGGAGGGCAAGGAGCCCGGAAGTGCATCAGCCTACAGGCCGATTTGCCTGCTGGACGAGGCGGGCAAGATGCTGGAGCGCATCATTGCCGACCGACTCGTCCAGCATATGTCCTCGAGTGGGCTGGACCTCCACGACCGCCAATACGGGTTCAGGCCCGGACGATCCACACTGGATGCGATCCAGTGGGTCCGGGACCTGACCCGGGCAGTCGTAGAGATAAGGGGCGGGGTGTTGCTGGCTGTGTTGCTAGACATATCAAATGCCTTCAACACCCTACACTGGCCGGAGATAGGACGGGCCCTCGAGCACTTCGAGGTGCCCGCCTATCTCCGGCAGATAATGTCCGTCTACCTCGGGGACAGAGACCTCGCCTTTACCAAAGAAGGCGGGGTACAAGGCTGGCGCACTATGGAGCGCGGTGTCCCGCAGAGGTCAGTGCTCGGCCCCCTGCTATGGGACATCGGCTTCGACCGGGTTCTTCGCACTCCGCTCCCCGACGGCTGCCACGTCGTCTGCTACGTAGACGACACGTTAGTGGTGGCCGAAGGGGGGAATTGGGAGGAGACCCGCTTCCGCGCGGATGTGGCAGTGGCATCGGTGGTGGGAGCCATCGGAGACCTGGGTCTCAAGGTGGCGCCCCAGAAGACTCAGGCTGTTTTTTCACGGCCGGCGTCGGGCGCCGCTGGAGACCCGGGTCCTAGTCGATGGCGTCCACGTCCGCGTCGGGCCGACGATGAATTATCTCGGCCTGACGTTGGACAGCCGGTGGTCATTCGGCTCACACTTCAGGCTGCTGGCCCCCAGGGTGCGCAAAACCGGCCTGGCCGTGTCCAGGCTGATGCGCGCCCAGGGGGGCCTAGGATGGCAGGCTCGCCGCCTGTATGTCGGTGCGGTTCTCTCGATCGCCCTGTACGGGGCGCCTATATGGGCCCCTTAGCTGCTGGCCTCCGCGGTGGCCAAGAGGCAGCTGAGGCAGGCCCTTAGGCCCCTAATTATCAGGGCGATTCAGGGGTTCGGCACAGTGTCATACATGGCGGCGACACCCTGGCCGGCTCCCCCCCTGTGGAGCTCCTCGCTGAGGAGAGGAGGATCCTCTACTGGCGAGTGAAGGAGCTCCGCGAGGGGGGAGAGCTGACGGTCAGCGGCCTGAAGGGTCTGATGATCTAGGCCAGAGACCGGACCCGGGAGCGGTGGGAAGGCTTGTTAGCCTACCCCCGTGGGTCCAGTCTCGCAACGGCCGAGGCTGTCCGCCCCTGTCTATTGGAAATGACAGACAGGAGGGGGCGTGGAATGTCCTTCCACCTGGTGCAGGTATTGACCGGGCATGGATGCTTCGGGAGATACCTGCACCGGATAAGGAAGGAGCCCACCGCTCGGTGCCACCACTGCCCCGAACAAGAGGACACGGCGCTGCACACCCTAGCCGCCTGCGCGGCATGGGAGGAGCAGCGCCGGGTCCTGCTCGGGACGGTGGACTGCCAAGGCTGGGATCTCTCGCTCCCGTACCTGGTGCGAGCCATGTGCGGGAACGAGAGAGCGTAGGATGCGGCGGCCTCCTTCTACGGGGAGGTAACCTCCCGGAAAGAGGCCGCCGAGTGGAGGCGCCGGCCTGGCAAACGCCGTCGGAGAGGACGGCGGGGCCGGCGCTCCCCCGAGGGAGGGGGAGTCGGAAGCGGCCCCGAGGTGGCATCAGACGAGGAGAGGGCGCCGGCCTACACGGGTCGGCGCCTCCCTCGGCCACCTCGGGCCAGGCTCCGTCATTCAGAGGGGAGCGGGAAGGGCAACTCCCGCTCCTCTGAATGATTGGATAAGGGAAAAAGGGAGAGGTGGGGATTCCGATTGGGGTCGGGCCCACCTCCCCAAAATCCCTCCCTCTCCCTTAAGGAAGAGGGGGGATAAGGAGGAAGGTTGGATGTCCCCTTTCTCCAAGGTGATACCAGAAGGCCAACCGGCGGGGATACCCGCCGGGGACCGCACCTCTCCCACTAGTTCCCCGAAAGGGGAAGGGGGGTGTTGTACAAGAAGGCGAAGGGCTCTTGGAATAGAGCCCTGGGGCCGGGGGGTTGGGGGGGAATGCGGGAGCAGTTCCCCTAACTCCCCTCCTTACGGTCCGACAGGTAGACATCCCGCAGGGGTTTTAGTCGGTAAGAGTCCGACTTAACCCCCGCCGCTCCCCAAGGGGGCGGGATATCCATGATGGATTTCCCCTGCGTGAGCAAAAAGAAAAAAAAGGTGGCCACAAGGACGGCCGCCCGAAACCTGCCCGCGTCCAATCAATTGAGGGCCCATCTTTTGGGGAGAGGAAAGTCCCTCTGCCCTGGGCAGCGGGCCAGCACCTGTGGGGGTTCGGGGAGGCAGAGGGTCCACATTATATGTCTATGATCAGACAGTGTCTCGCCCTCCGCCTCTACCTTCCACTCATGGAACATCCAGGCAGCCGAGAGGGAAGTCCAGGTCAGATCAATGACCGACTCCCTCCTGGCCGCACACAGGTGCTGGTTGACCCCATGTTCATTAACAAGAGGCCTAACCCCGCTACCCAGCCGATCACAGCCTCGCCCCGAGGTTCCCTCTGCCGGGGACTACAGCCCCACTCCTCCGAGTGGGCATTAAAGTCCCCGGCAATTACGATGGGCCGGGAATGGCACTTCTCCCCAATCCCATCGAGGACCCTCTTTATGCGGGCGAGATTGCCGAGATCGGCCTTGTTCCTGCGGTCGAAGAGGTACACCCCCACCACAGTTATGGGCCCCCAACCGACCGCCACATACGAGGATCCCCTTTCCCTGAGTATACAGAGGGGTCCCCGCTGCAGGGTCTGCCACCACGGCCACCGAGACGCCCAGGCTGCCGAACCAGCATGTACTGCTGATCGGCACCTAGTGCGGCTCGGCGGCCACTCCGAGCCCGGCGCCCAGTTCCCGGAGGTTACCCTGTACCTAGAGGTCCTGGGCCCAGGCGCCACGACTGAGATTGGCCTATAGGACCCGGAGCTTCAAGGCGAAGCCTTCTAAGCCTCCTCCGGACTGCCTACATCCACCCCTCCTGGGAGACCTCTGGCGTCAACGACGCCTCAGTCTTCCCAGAGGGGGCTTCGGCCGTGGTGGCCTCAATCGCAGGTGCCTCTGCAGCATCGTCGGAGTCGCGGGAGTCCCTACCTTTACGATGTCCTTCTCTCGGGGGGATGAGGGGAGTCGACTTCCATGGGAGTCTGGGGTAGCCCACCGACTCCCCTGCCTTTATGGTCGTTGGGAGTGAGGATACCACCCTCCTCACCTTTTTGTTCGGCCTTGTGTTGGGGGATTCCTCCTCCTCCGTGGATGACGGAGTCGCGTCCACTTCTCCCCTCTTCCTCTGCGGCAGCGGAGACATCTCCACCTCCTCTGCGTTGCATGGGCTGAAAGGGCTTCCCTTTTCCACCTCGAAGTCCCTCGCCTGAGAGAAGACCGACCCAGTCTCCCCCGATTTCAGGTCCCCCGTCGGGGAGGGGACCGACCCAGTCCCCTCCCTCCCTGGATCCCTCATTGGGGAGAGGAGCAGTCCTATTTCCCCCTTTCCAGGGTCCTTCGTTGCAGAAGGGACCGGTTGTCGCATCCAGACCGGTGAGTCGCAAAGCCGTGACCTTCGGATACTGGTCTCTGGATACGAAAACCAGGGCCTTTCTCCGCCGCCAGCTTACGGAGCTCATTCGCAAGCCGGTCGGCGGACGCCCCCGCGTTGACGCCAGGCACCTCTACCAGCATGGCCCCATTCAGGGCCTGACGAACTCTTAGGGATCTGTTTATCCCCAAGTCCGCCGGCCTGATTCGGCACCTGGTCTCTACCATGAACTCATGGTACCTTTTGCGGGGGAACGCAATGGTGACAGCCGCCGATCTCGGCGGCTTCGGCCTACCCTGCCTCGCCTCCTGCGCCCCCCTGTGTCCTGCCTTTCTGGAAGAAGAGTCGGTCGTTTCCCTCTCCTCCTCCTGCGGTCTCTTCTTGCCACACTTCCGTCCGACAACCTGTGACTAGGACTCCTTCCCGGTTGTCTGCTGCCGGACTTCTGGTTGGAGAGCCTTCCATAGTTCCCTCTGTGATCGGTCCCATCCTTCAGGAGCCCTGGCCTGTCCTTGGTCGTTTCTTTTCCCCGCGTAGGTAGTCATCCCCGACCCTGTTCCCCCTTCTCTCTGGGTTTGTTCCCCTCCCACTGCCCTGCATAGCCTCTCCTTCTCCTTTCTCCTCTTCTTTTCCCTTATTCTCTCCTTCTTTTTCTTCCCCTTCTCCTTCAGCTCCGCAGGTAGTGGTGGTACTGTAGATGCTGGGGCTGGGGTTCCCTTCCCCCCCCCGAGGTTCCCGGCCCTAGGTCGGGGCTCTCTTCCTTAGGTTCTGGGTCCAGGTTGATATCAAGGTCCCCTTTCTCATGGCCGCCTGGACATCCTTAATCTCGGCAGCGATACCATCGAGCTGACCTTGTAGCTCGCGCAACTTCTCGCCGCCGAAAGCGAGGGCCGTGGCCACCATGGAGGCGTACAAATCCCCCTCCACCTCCCGCAATGCCCTTTTCTTGGGGGAGGGGCCTCATCCGGCAGATTGTCGTCATATACTGGCGTCCTGTCGGATGGTCCCCCCCTCCCTTTTCCCTCCTCCATCCCTGAGGTGAAGGAGGAGGAGGGGTATTTACTTACCTTTCTCCTCCTCCTCCTCTTCCTTACCATCATCCTGTCCGTTCTGGCCTCCAATGTCCCCTCCTTCGCAGACGTGGCACTGCCTCCCGCAGTTTCCGCGTATGTCCTCCTCTTCGGGGGTAAAGGGGAGGGGGTCAAGGGTGGTCACGATGGGGGCCTCCCTGGCCGCCTCCAGCTCCCCCCGGAGCCGTCGTATCTCCACCCTCTGCGCCTTTGACTCCTCCCGGAGTTCTTCAAGCTCCTTTGACACCTCCGCAATTTCATCCTCCCTGCCATCCTTGGCGGCCGTCCTTGCGATCAGCGTCGATAGTACTCGTCGATAGACCTCGGAAGTGGTCAGGGCGTTGATGACAGCCAGGAAAGTTCCCTTTAAGATCCTAGACCTGTGTGCCAACATTCTAATCGCGCCCAATGCACGACCCACCTCCGTAAATTCTGACGGCCTTGCCTCTCTTATTACCGCCCTACATGCCGGATCCCTATACACCTCTTCCGCCGAGCGCTTGTCCCTAAGGGATTTGAAAATCCCTACGTCGAGAAGGCTCCGGGCCTCCTGTTCCAGCCGTTCCTCCTCTCTCTTTCTCTCCCTCTCCTGCCTCCGTTCCAAGATCCCCACTTTCTCACCCGTAACCTTCGCCCTCCCTCTCTTTTTCGCCTCAGGCACGAGGATAGGGACAGGAACCTCCATTACTGAGGAGCCTCCGCTACTTGATGTAGCCCCTCTCGTCCGCTTCCTTCCACCACCAATCTTGTTAGCGGAAGCTTTCCCGCTGCTGCCGCTGCCGGTGACCATGGCATCCTTCAGAGGTGGGTCTATCCTCCGGATTACGACTCGGACCTGGGGACCTAACAACACGTCGGAGCAGATCACCGGACCTCCAGTGGCCCGCCCCGACACTCTATCTCCTCCTCCAGTTCGCGTCCCTCTTCCCTCCTCCCTAGTCCACTCCTTTTTATTTACGGGATCCCCTTTCTGTGTCCCCTGGTGGATGGGGGCTTATATCTTGTGCCCCCTTTCTGCAAAGGGGGCCAAGCCTACTCACTTCCGGTACCACTCTCGCAAGTGGACCCCGGAGGTCGTGGTTCCCCGTTGGGTGGCTGCCCTTTTCACCCGACGGACTCACCGCACCAGCCCCTCGGTCAGGGCGGTGCACCTGGCTATCTGTCAGGGAGGACGGTGGTCGGTCCTCAGACGACCTCCCAGCGGCTAGTCCGCTGGGGTTCGCCGCTACTTCCTCCCCGGGGATGGGAAGGAGAGCGCCTGCCTGTTGGCTCCCTACCACCTCCTTCGCGCGTCCACCAGCCACGTCAGAAAATTCACCATCCGGTGATGAGCCCATGGATAGGCTGCTACGCCTGTCCCTTAGGGTCTCTAAGTCCGAAGACTCAGTGTGTTTCACAATTTTATTGGGAGTCATCATTCTTGTTCCCACGAGTGCGGCAGGAAGTGGGCGTCAATCCCGGGTAGAGCCCCCGCATTACCCGGGGTAAGGCTAACCTGTCCCCGTGGTGCGCCGGGTGCCACGGGTGAGGAACCATTCGCAACAGGTCTCGCACCTGCCATTCATCCTCTAGGCGTGGCATTCCTCAATCGTAGGATTACGTGCTGTTTTATAGAGGACCCGCCTCGCGGTCCAGCCAATTAAGGTAAGACCCTCGTCCCCAGAGAGATGACCTAGGGTTATAGTGTAGTAGGCCAGGAAACACCCTGACACCTAACGCCCACCCTCTTCCCTCCTATCCCCTCACCCCAAAAGCCTACCCTTCCCTGAACCCGAGGTGCTCTTGGCAAGCGATCCTCCCCACTTGGCCCTCCCTCCGGTTTGACCGGAGGTACTGCCCAGGTGGATCAACGGATCGTTTGAGCCTCTCCACCACGACAAGGTGGCACCACATCGGGGAAAGTGTGTGGAGGTCCCCTTTCGGGGACCCCCAGACTCCCCTCTCGGTGAGCAACCGAGGCGGACCCTACCGCACTTGTACTCCGGGGGGCAGGTCTTCCCCCTCCCCCAGGGCTCCCTTCGTCACCGAGCTGCTGCTGGAGACGGGGGTCACACTCTGGGGAGGAGATATCGCTCCTGGCGCGGGTGAGGGTGTTCCCTAAAAGGGGCGGCCCACTCCCTCGCTCCTACCTCGCCGATGAGTCCCGGTGGCGGGGCCGCCAGTAGCCACTACCCCACCGGCATATCTCATCGGCCTGGGATGAGGGAGTGTGTGGGGAGAGCTCCCCGCTCTTATGCCCCCACTCCTCCCATCCCGCCTCCGCCAGGAGGATGGCTGACGCCTCGACCTCCATCGAGACTTTCGCCTCGGAGAATCCCCTCAGCCTAACCGCCGAGGGTGGGTCCGGCACTTCTGGAGCGGCCGTCGCTCCTTTCGTGACCGGCCCTGCCGGATCTGTGGGTGGTGGAGGTTAATTCACCTCAGCCTCCGCCACCCCCTTCCCTACCTCCCTGGCCTTAGGGCCGCAGTGGGGATCGAGGTCCCCTCGATACCTTTGTCGGCGGCACTGCCGACGGGCTGAGGCTGCTCAACAGCCCCAGCCTCCCCACGTGCCGCCTTTCCCCCCCTACGTTTTTTCTGTCGGGATGGGATCCCCCCTCTGGGGGCAACTCGGGGGACTGCCCTACACGCCAGGCCACCCATACGGTGGCCGGCATCTCTACCCTCGCTGTAGCACAGGGGGCACCGCACTTCTGCAGTGCACCCCCGTGCCACATGACCGGCCCCTCCACATCTGAAGCAGCGGCCTTCCAGTCCATCTTCGGACCGGGAAGCCGCTGCCATATGCCCATATCTTAGGCACTTGAAGCATTGGAGGGGCCGTTCCTCCAAGATCATCACTCGTGCCCGAGCCCACCTTACGACAAGTCCCCCGGCTGCCGCAATTTTCTGGCTCGGTGCCAACGGGCACCGGACACAAACCGCCCCTAATCCTCCGGACGATCTCCTAATCTCACCGATCTGGAGATCATCCGGAGGACAGCCCGTTAACTTTAATATGGCTGCACGCACCATCAGGGGGTGACCAAGTCTTCCAGGCCAACAAGGCGGAGCTCAGTCCGCCTCATCGGCCTGGCGACCACGGCCTCCCCGCTTAACACGTCCTGGAGATCCTTAGCCAGGCGGTCGGCCTTATCCCGACCGTCCTGTCCAGCGACCTCCAGGATCACTCCCCCGTTTCTGCCTCTCTTGACCTTGAACTTTCCAGGCTCCAGGCCGACTTCCTGAAGGTCCACCTGTTGCCTGGCTTTGGTCATAATCTCCTTAATAGAGCCCCCGGCAACGCGATCACGGTAACGACCGGGTTACGCGGGAGGTTCCGTATTTGAGGCCTTTTTTGAGGAGGAGGGGGTCCCTTCTTCGGAGCCTCTTTCTCTCCAACCCTCCCTCTTTTAGGGAGAGGTGCCGCCTTTGCGGCACCCCCTCCTGGGCTGTAGGGGTTCAGGTCGAGACTCTTTCCCCAGGCCTATACCCTTACGGGTGGACACGGTTGTCCACACTTCTCCTCGTCCCCACCCAGCGACTGCCGGCTGCCGCGGAGGAGGGTGGAGGGCGGGTCCGCTGCCCGTAGCTGCGGGTACCGGAGAGGGAAGAACCCTCTCCAATATCCGCCCCATACGGGTGATTTCCGTCTTGAGGCCTCGGACCTGAATCTCCAGAGCCTCAAGACGTCCATCCGGACTACCCTCTATCACTATCCTCTCATAGTCCATGAGTGCCTCCTCTACGTCGTGGAGGCACTCATTGGCCATATCGTTAAGGCAAGCGAGGGGTTTCCCCACGTAGCCCCCCGCTGCCTTCCTGCCCGGCTCTACCTGCAGCTCCCGAAAGTAACGAGCACTTTAGATAGCCTCGGAGGCCAGAGCCCTGCCCATCAGTGAGGGCCTCCGCACGGGTGGAAGCCCCCATTGATACCGCCCGCCTGGCGCGCGCCACCTAGCCCGTCACATGATGACAGCGGGGGGATGCCGGGACGATACTCCCCCTCCCGCCGTTTCCCAGTTCCGAGACCCGGGACGTTGTACTTCTTATCTCCTTGTCATTACTCATAAAGTGTGGGGGTTTTACGTGCCCCCACACACACGGGTTTTATTTCGGGGTTTTCCTTCTAGACCGGCTGCCTTCACCAGGCTAACCAGCATCTTCTGCCCGCGCTGTAGGGACCTTTGGATTGTACAAGTACGGCCCTCCAGTCCCTGGGTAAAATCTGGAGGTAGCTGTCCATCCAGGAGTTTTATGGACGCTCTTAGTATGGTCCCTCCGTACAGGCCACCCTGGCACGGTAGAACCTGCCAGTGGCCGAAACTCCGCCGGTACAGCCCTGTACATCACTGGGACCCGCAAGCTCCACCACGGCAAGGTCGCGTCCATGGGGGAGTCACAAAGTTTACTCTTTAACTCAGAGTTAACTAGAGTTAACTCTATAACGTTTAGAAACTCAAATATAACCGTAAGTACGTTCAGAGTAAAGTGTTCATAAATTTGACAAAGTTAACTCTAGAGTTAACTTTCTTAACTCATGTGCAGAGGTGAATAAAAATAACTCGACATGCGCAGTTAATGATAGGTGCTGTTGATAATATTGTAATGAAAATAAAACTTAACCTATAAGTGGTATTCTTTCAAGAATGGAAAATTATATGATAGTGACAGACCAAACAGGACAAAGAATTGTAAATGAAAATGGCCTTAGATTAGTACAAAATGTTGCAGGTAATTTATCTTCTATCTTTTAATAAAGACATTTTAAATCAATTATTATTATTTTACCTTTCATGGCTTGTAGAATAATGAATAATATTGTTCGGAACAAGACCGAACATATGATAGCTCCGGAGAGCTGGCTAGTAGGATTGGATCGCAGAGCGCCTGCGTCCAGGCCGCTCAAGTCCGCTCGACGACCGACCGGTCGCCCTGATTGATGTCTGGAGCCTCGGAAGGCGGCCACAGACCTTGCAGAACGCGCAACACCGCGCGCCGACGCACCGCGCTCAGGGACGGCGGCGAAGCGAGAGAGAGAGAGAGATAGAGAGAGAAGGGGAGGAAACGCACGCAATGATGCAGAGACGCCCGCGATGTAAAACGCAACGAACGCAGTAGACGCAATAGAGTGACGCAGAAGTAACGCAGTATAAACGCAAAGGGAATAACGCAGAATAACGACGCAACAATGTACAAGGCGAACAACGTCGCCAACGCAAAGTTCCGCAGGTCACACGTCTGTGACGTCAGTTATTGTGTAGCACGACACCCTGGGGGTGCCGCGCCTTGCTACCTCAGCTTGTTAAAGCTACACGCAACACAACTCCACTATCCAGCGATTTGTCCTCTACCACTGAAACGGACAACGGAAAAATCCAGCAGCGCCTGCGTGGGTCGTACTTCGCAGGATGAGCGGTTTAGTCGCGACACGTGCGTCGACTCCCGTGAGGGAGTCGCCTCGCGTGCCGCGTCCACGGGGAACCACGGGGAGGCCCGCTCATTTGTGTCCCGAGCCCGGACACACGCTCTGACCCTTGAATGGGATAGGTCGGGGGAGGAATATATGACACGGTAGGTGGGTTTTAGCGGACTGGGTTATAGATTAGAGTTATAAAGTGGGTGAAAGATTCTAGAATAGTATAGAGAAAAGCGAAAGGAAAAGAGAGTAGAAGAAAATGAAAGTGAAATTGGAAGCCTAACGTAGACCCTTTAACCAAAAGGGAATCCTCTACAGAATGCCGCAAACATGGAATAGACCTCTGGAATTGCCACGAAGAAATGTGTCGTCTCCGGCCATTTCCAGTTTTCGGCTGGAACAAGTTGCCGCAGAATTTTACTCTATGGCTCGAAGTCCGGTCATTTCATCAGGTGACGCACCGCTGTACCTTCGGCGTCACCCTGTCCCGGACGTTGTTCGGAATGTGCTTGTTATACAGCCTTTGCTCGAAGAAGACCATCGAGCTTGTATACGTTTAGCACCTCTTCCTTAGAGACCTTTGGTCTCTGATTACTCCCGATGAACGGGATTATGACGTTCCCTATTCTGGCATTCGTTTCTTCTCTTTTTTTCTTTCCTAGCTGAATATCACGCCTTATGTTCGTTAGGGAGGATATCAACTAGGACCGCACCTGCAGCAGCACAAAGCAACCCCGCTGACGCCGTGCGATATGCATCAATCGCCAACATGAGCACCGGCGCTGCAGAGTCCGGAGATCCTTCAGGCCGCCCCTCTCCGCATCGGTCGATCCATCCGGCAGTGGCATATGCCAACCGTCGGAG
Organism: Harpegnathos saltator; assembly: GCF_003227715.2. NCBI lineage: Eukaryota > Metazoa > Arthropoda > Insecta > Hymenoptera > Formicidae > Harpegnathos > Harpegnathos saltator. Next base: position 70,605 of record NW_020230657.1, on the reverse strand, counting down.
TGAACACATCCCGATAGATCGTCGAGAGCGCGCTAAAGTGCGGCCCCCATTGACATCCCGCAGCCCTAGCTCTAGCTAAATTGCTAAAAGCGGTCCGGCCTTACCGCGCACGTATTTTACAATGGGAGGATACTCTCGTTCCTTTGCCAAATGAATGCCCAGATGCCTAACTTTCTGATTGAATTTTCTTTGACCCTGATCGGATGGTCGGTGGTCTCGCGCCGCAAGGTTAAATCTCTCGACTCTATCTGCCTTTCGTTTTATACATGCTTCTCCCTTTATACCTATCAGGCTCTGCTGATCAATGTACTCTTGAGGATAACCGCCTCAGTCTTAAGCAAAGAGATCTGGAGTTTTTGCCCTTTTGCACCTTTTGTTGATAAAGTCAACAGTGCGCTGCCCTCGCTCTTCAATTTCGCAACGGGAGTCGCCTTCGACTGTGACCAGCAGATCGTCGGCATGCGCGATGAATGACCTGCTTATCTCTGTCATGTTCACGGAGGATGCCGTCGAACATGACTGTCCAGCAAGCTGGGCCTAAAACTGAGCCTTGAGGGCAGATTCTCTCTACCTCTTTGGAAACGCAGATGCCTCCGAAAGAGATCCTAACTTTTCTGTGGCTGCTGCTCGTCACCCGAAGATTTTGCGGAGGCAGTCCCGCACCTTTCTAATACAATGCGGACAGTATGAAAACTGCTACCAAGTCTGAGATACCGCAGAGGGGTCGACAGGTCCTCTGGGGGAGCGCTTTAGACTGTGATTTTTATCATCTCCACAGCCATTCAGCCCTAGGCGCGCTTCCTTCGCCGTAGCTTGAGATCTCGTTCGACCGCGGGTCAACCGTAGTCTTCCCGGGGGGTCGCTAGCGACTGTGCATGTTTACCGTCCCCACAGTCATTCAGCCTTCGGCGCGACCCGAACGTTAGCCTTGGGACTTGTTCAATTTCACGAGTGTAGGTATATACCCGGTCCCAGCGTTGTACCTAGAGCGGTCTACAACGCTGTTTGCCTGTTCGATTTTGGTATTTTCCCTGTCTCGATGATTCGTCTTTCCCAGTCGCTACCCCTGTTGGTTCGGTTTCCCAGGCCGAGGCAATCAGGTTCGTTGCATCGCAATGGGAAGACTTGGATTTCGCATCGCGACTCCCGTTTCAACAGAGCGTGTGTCTACCTTCATCTACCCGGGCAGTGTCCTTATTAACGATTTCCTTGTTGGCTTTAAGAGGGCTCTCGCATGAGTCCCATGGATGTCCCGGTACATCTGGCAGAGTCCATAACGTGACTTGGGGCGCCCGGACAATGCCCAGGTCGCCCCGTTCCATGTCACGCATGGCAATAGCGGTCCGCAGGACGCCAGCCGAAACCGATCGTCCCCAGTTTCGCTTCTCTGCTTGAACACTCTTCGCTGTCCTAGTTTGCTACGTTGGGCGTCAGTTCCATCACTCGTGCAAGTACCGCACATATACCAGAGTCCATAACGTGACTCGGGGCCCCAGGACAATGCCCAGGTCGCCCCGTTCCATGTCACGCATGGCGATAGCAGTCCGTAGGACGCCAGCCGAAACCGGTCATCCCCAGATTCGCTTCTCTGCTTTGGTGAGTTCTTTGGCGCCCACAGCATCATTTGCTATTTTGGACGCTTGACTGCTCGTCGTGTCATGGGGCATTTTACTTTACTTTCTCAATCTGAGAGTCCCTGCCATGTGGGATTCTCGTCTTTTTGGACTTCGTTCGATGCACACGTGCTGTACACTTGGAGATCTCAGCTCTTATCTCCATTTGATGTGGTATACTTGGTTCCAATCAACGCACGTGTGCTTTGCCCTAAGACGTCAGTGTTTACACGCTCCGTCGTTTATTGCCATGCTTCTTGCTGAATACTTCGAGGTCAGACGTATCATTTCCCACTTGGTTATTCAGCCCGAATGTAAACTTTCGCTTGCCGTGGAGATCATCATTTGTGTGAGACTCCTTGCAAGCTCGTTCGAATATTTTTGGGTAGCATGCCTTTGCTCAGAGTCAGAGTTTATTTTCCAAGTCCAATTGCGGCGTGTTGCTTTTCATTTCTAACGAGGCTCTTTGATAGGAATGTATTGCTCATGTATATTAGCTATATTTGATATTATGTACGAATTATGTACAAATTTACATACGAATTTCGTATGGTATGGAAGGCAGGTACCATTAAGTACCTGAATGAGAAACGTCACTGTGGAACGTTAATCCCATGGCGCTCGAGCTAGGTCGCGGGTTACCCCTCCGCTTCCTTGGCTCTTGCGCCCTTCAGTTGTCTCTTACGCACACACGGAGGCTGGCTGCGGCTTCCCGAGAAAGGTGTGGGTAACTGCCCCTTCGTTAGGGTCCACCATATCTCTTCGAGCCTACGACTTTAATTCCCTCCTCCGTATGTACGTATGCCTAGAGAAACAACTGGTAGGGTGTCCGGCTACGAGCAGGCAAGCTCTTGCAGACCAGACCCCGCCTTCCTGTCTTTCTTCCTTGGATGCTATATAGCTTAGTTTTGCGGTTTCCTTATAACATCTTCATTGTGAAGTGTTTGAGCAATTCCATTTGAGCCATCATATTTAAGTCTTTGTTTCGCCATGCTTAACAATTTGAGCCATTATTTTGCAACTTGTGCTATTGGTCGTTCGATTGTTCGAAGTTTACTCTTCCCCTGGATGGGAATGATGGGTATAAATTTAGTTTATCCTCGTTTGCGTCACTGATCAGATGACGAGGCATTTGGTACCCGTGTGTTCTGACACCTCTTCGCTTGTATACCACCGTTTCGTGCATTTCCCGATGCTAGTTCAACATTGCGACCAGCCACGTCGGGAAATCGTATTTCGTGTATCTCACGATACTTTGTCATGGATTTTATGTGTATTGCAAGTGACGGGCGAGAGATCGCCTCTTTCCTCGATCACTTGACTTCTGTGACGTCAACGGTGCGCGGCACCCGGAGCACGTCAAGTACGTGTAACGAAACCTCCTCCGTCGTTTCGGATGGCCTGCCCTTCCGGACGTAACGGCCAATAGCCAGCCACGGTCCCGAGGACACGTGGGAAATGAGCTCTGAGAACTCTGGCTCGCAGGACGACCGAGTCGCTCCTGCGAGAAAGCGAAGTTCCCAACGGACACTTGGAAGAAAGAGCGCGAAAGCTCTAGGACGGCGACCGAACCGCTCCTAAATCGCCAAGGCCCCCGACGGACGCTTGGAAAACAAGGGACTCGAAGCTCCGAGAAGACGATCGAGTCGTTCCTAAATCACGGCAACGCCGTGAGCACGAGGTCACAAGACGAGATTCGAACCATTAGCCTCAACCCAGCAGGGTGTATCGGCGCCACCTTCAACTCAGCAGAGTGTATAGAGCAGTGGTTCGAATCTGAGACGAAAGACCGATCGCCCTAGGAAGCCTAGAAAGCGCGTCGGTAATCACCATTACAACGATGTACGAAAACCTAGCACAAGTTGCTACCTAAAACTGGCCAGGCAGGAGACAAGGCAAAAAACAAGGCACGGCGCGCCCGGTTATATAGCCGGGCGGCCGAATCTTGTCTGCGGGCAGCAGAATCGCGGGCCGCGCCGCGTCGCGGCCACAGTCGGAACTGTCCGTCAGGCGCGGGGTGCCAGCGGGAGCCCCACGCGCTCGTCCGCGAGAGACCGGCCTCCTCGCCGCTCGCGAGAATACCCCGGGGGGCTAGGCCGCCCGCCCCGCAGCGCTGATCCGCGAACCGATCCTCCGCACGGCACCTCGTGCCGTACGGAACAAATATAAAATAGTTATAGATGATTTCTCTCAGATAATTATTATAATTTTTGTAATTTATTAATTTTTTACAACATAAATACAATATAAAATTGTACCAATAATATATTTTTTTATCGATTGGACCAGCTCTGGGTATAACCAAGAAATACTACGTCAGGAACTAGGCGAATTAGAGCACAGCGCAGTTGAAGTGGCGCAAATCAATTTCGATGAAAACAACTTTCATTTATTAATTTTAAACAACTTCTATTTATTAATTTTTAATAAATAGAAGTTGTTTTTATCGAAATTGGTTTGTGCCACTTCAAATGCGCTGTGCTCTAATTTGCCTTGTTCCTGATGTATTATATTTTATTTAATTTTATTTTCAGACAAGAGTTTAATCTATGCTGAAATTACAGCAGGAGAGATATCCGCCACTAATAAAAGCTGTTCAAGCTCTTCATCTCAACATAGTAGCACCGATGAAAAGAGCAGTAAATGGTCGCATAATGCAATAGTGGCATTAATATACGAATATAAAAATAAAATGAATATGTTTCAATCATCTACAATACGAAAAGAAACGATATGGAAAATAATTTCGACGAATTTAGCCCAGCAAAATTTTGATTACACACCGAAGCAGTGTGAATTTAAATTTAAAAATTTGAAAAAAAGTATCATGCAAAAATCGATAATATGAAAGCAACAGCAAGTGGTGCAGCTGCTATAAAATTTGAATATTTTGATTTATTCGACGAAATATTAGGATACAAACCCAATGTTATTCCCCTCGCAACTGCATTATCTTCTAGAGGCCAGGGAATAGAGTTGAATACCGATTTAAACGCAGAAGATATTTTGCAGGATGTTGATGTTAATGAACAAAAGAAAGAGAATATCAAAATAAAAAGACGTGCTTCATTCGGAGAAACACAAGTAAAAAAAAATGTTCCTAAAAAAAGTAAATTAGATCAAATACTTTTGCAATTTGATAATATTAATGAGAAAAGAGAAGAGGAAAGGTATATAAGACACAAAGAACTCATCGCCATTTAAGAAAATGCAATAAAGATGTTCAGTGAAAAAATGGACAAATTAATCGATAAGTTGTAATATTCCTTTCATAATAAGCAAGTTTTATTACATTTTCAAATATTGTTACGTTATTGTACGAACGTAGATAAAATGTTCAAACGTTTAAATATAATATTTTGTTTACGCTACACTTAATTGTTTCTAAAATATAATTATTGCTTATTATAATTATTTAAAGTAGATTTTTTTAAGTATTAATGCACGAGGAGTGCAAAACTGTGATACTTATAGTCTGCTCCACATCTATGTATTTCGTTGTTTTTTAAGTTAATAATTATTAACGAAACTATCTAAAGTAAATAAGTGTATTGCTTATTTATTGTAGTTATTATAATATATATGTTAAATCTGATAAATAAAATACAGATTCAAGTAATATAAAAGTACATTATTTATTATTCTTATTTACTTAACATATTCTCAATAATGTATATCAAACAATCAATATCAATTATTAGAAATTGACATAAAACTCAGTTATTCACTAAAAGAATATAAAATATATATTTCAGAAAATTTACATATATTTACACTCTGCGATAAAGGTATTCAGCAAGAGCACCTCTTTTCTGATTACCACAAATTTCATAATGACAATTTAGAACTGGGCCTCTAATATTTTCACCCATATTGTCATTAACTTGCATTCCTTCGTTTATATATTCTTCGATATTCATATCTTTATGATCTATGCACATGTTGTGTATGACACATGCAGCTAAAATTGTCGCTGGTATTAATCTGTGCGATTCATATCTAAATATTTAAGCCTTCTAAATCGTCCTTTTAAGAGAGCAAATGCTCTTTCAATAATCTGTCTACCTTTTAATAAAGTTTCATTAAATCGCTTGTTAACGGCATTTAAATTTCCTCTATCTATATAAGGTGATATTAGCCATTGTAATATAGGATAAGCTTTATCTCCTAATAAAAATTCATTGCTGGGGAAATAGCGATTTGTACCAGACATTATATTCATATATATGTCTGAGTTCCTAAAAACTCTGACATCGCTCACAGAACTTGGGTATCCTACAAAGCAATCAATAAATTTCATTGATGCATCACATATTCCTTGCAATGTAATAGCATAGAAACATTTCCGATTTATATAACTGTCTGCGTTAACTTTTGGAGCTTTGATTGGAATATATGATCCGTCAACTGCACCAATAACATTAGGAATATTTGAAATTTTTTTAAATTTATCTGTAATTGCGTCAATTTCTGTTCATCGTGGCCATTTTATTATTTTAGGGACAATTGTGCAGAGCATTAATCAATCGCACAAAACATATCGATAGCGATGATTTTGCCATGTCAAACCTTTCACTGACAGATCTAAAAAATTATTAAGACATTACAATTCATATACTTTAATACTTCAATTTGATTTGTAATATTAACTTTTAAGAGATTTTTAGAATTGATAGGCAAATTAGTCCATTCCTTAAGAAGTAAATATTTAACCTTCACCTAATAATTTTTACCTTTGAACAATTTCAGTAATCATTGAAAAATAAAACAAATAATTCGAATATGTGCTAAGAATATTTCATAAATTACAAAATATAAAATAAACAAATATAAACAGATACCTGTACGAATCCGGTGTAGCCAATATCCAAATAACTGAAAGTAATTGCTTTCGTGGGTCTATCGGCGGACGACCAGTTTGTTTACTTTTATCTCCAGTAGAGTTTAATAGCGGGCCAACTTGTCCCAGTAAATACTCGAATGCTTCAAAGGATAATCTGAAATGACGTTGAAACTCTGTACTTGTAGAGTTTGCTACGTTTTCCATATATCCAACAATACGATTAAGCTTCTCTTTTAAATGTGTCCCAATTAATAACATTACATAGTCTTCATCGTCAGATTCTTCCTAATAATACATACAATATAGAATATAAATATATATAAACAATGTTATCAAATATGTTAAGATATTTACTGATAAATATAAAGATTTTTTACAAATTGTTAATAATGATAGCTTATTTAAATTTTCTACTTATAAAAGAAAGATGCATTATTATATTAAGCATATACATTAAAGCATTATATAATTATATATAATATTTACCTCAATATTCAGCATTAAATTTCTTGCAAAAGAAAATATAGAAAAACAAATTATTTTCTTCACGTTTCTTGCCATGTTATAAGGTATTTTTCTGAAATTAAGTTTATGAGATGTTTTATAGTTTTAACTTTTTGAGTTATGATTACTAATAAAATATTTAGACAACGGCCATTAATCGCCATTACTGTCATCAATTCAACTCCGTTCACAAAGTCACACAAAGTTGGATGCTTATAGAGTTAACTCCTACTTAACCCAATTTTACTCTAACTTTACTCAGAGTAAACTTTATGAACACAACTCTGGGCAGCGGAGCGCGGAGTCATGGTCAACGAGATAGGCCGGGATCTCTCGCTCCCCAGAGTCATTAGGACTATGTTGGGGAGCGAGAAGGTCTGGGAGGATTCGAGACTTTCTGCCACCGGGTGATGAAAGTCGAGGCGGTGAAAGAAGAGGCGGTGCAGGCTCGCCATGAAGCGGAAGGTCGAGGCTGGAAGCAATGTCGACGACAGCGCCGTCGTTGCTATCGGCGTCTCGGCAGCGAGGATGCGGACTCCTCCTCGGAGGAGGAGAATCAGGGAAGGGCAGTCATGGGCTTACTGTCGGTGCTTCCACCATGGAGGCAGGTCCATGACTGCGGAACAACACTTCGTGGAAGACCGTAAAGGAGAAGAGAAAGAGGGAGAAGGCAAGGGAGGAGGGCATTCCCTCCCCAACCCCCTGCGCCACGAACAACCGGCGCGAGTAAGCGGGGGGCCGACCATCCACCTCCCAGTCTATCACTGGTCCCCAGAACGGAGACCGGATGACCCTAAAGGGGCGGGGAGAGTGGGATGACATCTGTCAACACCAAAACCACCTCTCCCCCCCTGTTTGAATAGCCCATCCACCCTGTGGGCCTGATAAGGGGGATGACAACTCTCCTTTGCCTATTCAGGCGAGAGACCCCGGCGACTAGGGGATCTTTTCCTTTCGTAACCGCCGGGGAAGAGAGTGGGGTTTTGGGCGGGGATTCTCGGGACCCTCCTAATGAGGGAACGACTAGGTGGCGGTAGCCCACCTAGTCGCACAACACCAGTGTGGCGCCCAGCAGCAGGCTCTGTCATCAAAACCTTAGCTAAATGCGGACATAGATGACTACGGTTTTGGTATGAGTTTCTGATCGAACTTGCTGCCAACTTGCGTGCAATCTGCGCTCAATTTGCTTATTGGGTATATATCTTTATTCGAGTATTACACCCAGTTGATGGAACACCATCGAAATGAATGTGTAACAGTCAAATGAAAGTATATTTAGCCTATCTAGTTATTCAATTAATACCTCATTTACAAGTTATTAAATGAGAATACAATAAATAAACAAGGATTTCACGAAAATATACTTTCATTTATATATATTGTCGTCCACTGCAAACTTGAAATATTCTGAAAAATGAAGAATAAAAGACTTAATTACTCAACATTATATTTTATTCAAAATATAGGTTTCTTAACCACTAGCACGCGCGCACTATTGCACCGTTCTAACCGACACACACTATTAAATATCTACATCAAACTAACACTAAATATTAATGGTCATACATAACCGACACCCAATACTGATGCCCAATGCTTAACCACTCAATATTCAGTGTCTACACCAATACACCGAATATTGATGGTTACACCCAACCGACACCCAATATTGAGTATCTACACCAAGATAATAACGAATATTGATGGTCACACCCAATTGACACTCAATATTGAGAATTTACATTAAACTTATACCGAAAATTTGATAGTCACACCCAACCGACATTCAACATTGATGCTCAACACTCAATTAATACCGAATATTGACGGTTAACATTCAACTTTCATGGTAAACACCCAAATTTCAGTATTTACACCCAAAATTGAGGGTTTTTTCATAAGGACTGTTCTAATGTGCAGTAAAATTCCGTCACGTATATTACGCTTAGCTTGATTTCCTCTCTTTCTTCCTCGTTTTCTCGTTCGGCTTTTCTTATGAGCTAATCACCGATCACCACTTTTTCTGATAGCATTCAAATATCACTACATATGTCAAACATACTTGTATACAACTTTCAAATTATGGCGCCTCTGACAATGTATGAATCTGTTCGTGGCGCCTCTGACGATGGATTCGCAGCGCCTCTAACAGAAGAAATGTGAGATGAATATTTCCGATGGAACATTTGTGGCGGTCGACCCGCTCCCGCGGAGTCTCGGTGCAACGGTACGAGTCACACCTGTTTTTGTATAGTTGTGTTTTCTTTGTCTTTACCGGTGCAATTGGCTTCCTCATCTAGTTTTTTCGATTGGTTTCTCTGTTCTGGTTTGTGACAGACTTTTATTTGAGTTCTTTTGGGCTTTTCGTTTACGAATGTTTTTGCCCGTACATTAGGCTTAATTACTTTGGTGACTTGTGGTGTATATGTGACCACTCATGTTTGAGTGATTTATTTATCGGTATGAAGACCAATCCTATGGATATTATCTTGGATATTGAGGCGGAAGAAAATTTGTTAGACACACATGTGTCACACAAAAGGAATAGTTTGAAGAATAAGTCTAATGCTGTGCCTGAGAAACAAAGGGCTCTTTGTTCGGATGATGTGAAGGAAGAGCAGCGCCACGTGATGCGAAGCGAGGACATGCGTGATCAGTGTTTGAATTCGTCGACCTTTCTAATAACAAACAAGCTATACAAGTGATTTATGAGTTCTCAGAGTTCCTTCAAGCCCCTACAATCTGCTGGAGGAAATGAAGGCGGGCGGCTAACTCCTAACAAGGATAATTCAGATAACATCTACAAGGTCAATGTGGATTCTACTATTTCTGCTTCTTTCGTTTCCCTGGCGAAAATAAGAAGCTTTATAAAGCGTTAACAATCGTTCATTGAAGATTTACTGAGAGTTTATACGCTTTCAAACTTTATACAAATGCTTACAAAACCCGTTTGGTTTTGAACGCTTTCGGAACGCTTATCAAATCCTGTATATAACGTTTCGTGAAAGTTTTATAACGTTGAGGCAACGCTTTTCAGAGCACGCTCAATAAACGCTGATACACTTTTGTGTATAGAGTTTGCTATCAGACTTTTCAAACATTTAGCAAACGCTTTTCCCAACGCCATAAGATAAGCGTTTTCCCTCCTTTCAGTAAATGCTGACGTAAACGTTAACAACATTGAGGCAACGCTTTTCAGAGCACGCTCAATAAACGCTGATATACCTTTATATAGAGTTTAGCTATCAGATTTTCCAAACATTAAGTAAACGTTTGTTTCAACACTTTTCTAAATAGTGTTTGCTGAAAGGAGGGAAAACGCTTGTCTTATGGCGTTGGGAAAAGCGTTTGCTAAATATTTGGAAAGTCTGATAACAAACTCTTTACACGAAGGTGTATCAGCGTATATTGAGCGTGCTCTGAAAAGCGTTGCTTCAACGTAGTAAATGTTAACGTTTTTTCTAATGAAGCGAATTGCAGGGTATTTATGCTAATGACTTGGGAACTCTGAAGAAATACTGTCATCATAGGAAATTTATGAACGTTCTAGTAATTCTGTAAAAAAACAAACTCTTGCATTTATTCATGGTTTGAAATTGCGTAGCTCACGCGGCATTGAACTTTTTATGATGACTTTTTTTTCAATTACGTAATTATTTAGGAAGCTTCTTTCTAATTTTTATTCACATGGGAGGTCAAAATAAAAGAACAAAGTGAAGTTGTCTCAAAGTTAAATAACACTTTATTTGCATAATAAAATATAAATATAAATAAAACTCCTTAATATCTAAACCTAAGTTAATTTTCTTAATCCCGATGGCAACCAAAAGGCAATCCGCATATATGGATATTACTGTGTAACTTCATCACAACACAGGGTTGTTTGATGAGAGACAGATTAATGCATATCATTTTATCAAGTTTTTTAATTTTAAGAACATGACTCAGAGCCACGTAATTGTTTTGTACCAAAAAACGTCTATAGCATTTAAACGTTTGTACAAGAAGTAAAATTTCCCCCAACGGTGACATGGCAATGTGTTTTGTCTTCGCAACTTTCCCATTTTTTAGGATAACATAAGAGTCATTGTTCTTCTTCTTACCGATATATTGGGAGGAGGTATATCTTATTCCATTGTATAATAATCTATGAAAAAATGTGAAATTCTTCATGTCAAAATTTCCAAAATGAACAAAGCACTGCTCTTCTTCAGGTAAAACCGAAATATTATGCTGTCTTCTCCCTAAGAGAAATGCTCCATCAGAACGCACGAAATGTTTAAGCCTCTTATTCAAAATCTTTTCCGAGAAATCAATGGTGCTTTTAGATGACACAAGTTCCTCACATAGGATAGATAATGAATTCAATGTTAGAAACTTACGAGCAATTTGTGAAATAACTTGAAATGGACTCTGATATAATTGTAATAAATGTCTATTTTGCCCTTCATAGCAAAATGCATTGTGTGTCCACAAGGGACCCCAGTTTATAACACATTTGCACACATGGGTAAGAAGATGAAGATTGTAGATTGTATGTTTAGGTTCAAAATATTTTTGAAAGTAATAGCAATACTGAAGAAACAGGTTGTGCGCCTCCTCAATTTCAATACGAGATATAGAATGTTGAAGGAGAATATAAGTTGCTCGGGAGAGCATGGCGAGATGGATCAAATATTTGTCTTTAAGTAGGTCTTGCAAACATGGTATGCAATAAAACAAAAGCCATGATCTCCATTCTGAAGCTTTCCATTTAGAACAATGTTCAATTGAACGAGGACTTCTACTTATTCCTGTTGGAGGTTGTATGCTAAGAAGGCGGCTATCTATTGTGTCAGTCAAATCCTTTAAAGCAATATTATCGGTCATGTTTACCCAACATTTATTTTTAGTTGAATTGAACAGGTATTCCATATGAGATTTTACCACACCCAAAAGAATGGCATGCATATAATCGACGACAAAACCCGAAATTAAATCAAAATAGAGTAAATTCATCAAAATAGACGGGCCCTTGACACCCTTGTAATGCCTTTTATCTGTACGTGGTTCATCTTTCTTTTCATAAGCTCTCCTTGCATCCTGATAAGTAGATTCTGCCGTTCTTTCATCTGCTTTCTCAGAGAGAACATTAAAGCACCTTGATCTTGGGCCTGTTTTCTGCTGCTTCTCAGAATGTGCAGCCATAAAATGCATGAAAAGACTGCATGTTGAGAAGTTGGCATCGTGCAACAGAATCAATTACAGCACATAAAGGGATGACCTTACTGACAACCTTTTCTCCCTTATAAATCCAAGAAAAGCCCTCAGAGGAAAGTTTATTTGCTTCTTTAACAAAGGGTTGCAAGAAAACCATTTGATTTGGATCCTTAGGTCCAATATATAGCCCAGCAAGTAGCATGTATCTGCTGCGGTCTTTAAACGGAAGTTCATTGATAGTTATATAAATAGGCCACAATGATTTACCAGTTGACTTCCCAGTTGATACACCATCCGTACAGAAAGAAAATGAAAAATTGAAAGGATTTGAGAGTATTCCTCCAGAACTACAGTGCTTTTTATACTGTTCTCCATCATATATATCTTCAAAAGCATCAGGATGCTCCTTTTTGCGATTAAATCTGTGGGTTAACAATGAGGATGCTATATGTGAATTATTAACAAATTTTTGCAATTGTGACTCTAATGATATGGACAGAAAAAAGTTTGACGGCTTGGACACATCAACATCGCTAATACAATAAGAACAATGCACATATTCTAACAAACAACTCTTTTCCCCTAAATACACTTCACATGTTGGACAATAAATGTGATAAGATATGCTCTCCTTTTCCTTTTCTATGTATTTTAAGTACATGTATTTTGCTTCTGGAATATTTTCCTTATTGTAAATTGATTTGATCATTCGCAGTATGTCAAGCTGTGCCTCCCATGTTATATTATGCTTCACCCCTAATATAAGGCACATGAAAACAACATCACCAAGTGTAGTATTTGTACAATCACATAATCTCTCAAACAATATCTTATTCTTTGTCCCTACATTGCTGTGATCAATAGGATCTGATGAGGCATCATTGGTCAAGAAATCTTCTTCTGAGGACGTAGACCTCTGACGTAGACCTTAAGTCTCTTTCTGATGATGAGATAGAATCTGAATTCTCTGATGATAAGTCCGAGGCAATCTCTGTAAGTCTCTTATTACTGTTAGATGGAATATCAGATTCAGTTGAGTCTGTCGTATTAGTGATGTCTTCATGTATTCTAATAGAGTTATTCTGAAAAAAAATAAAATGCAAGATGAAAACGAAGCATTCATTGAGAAAATAGGCATTCTTATTGTACTAAAATATAATATTTCGAATAATTCCAAAATTTTACTGCATACCTGCGAAGAATATGATGCACATGAATCATCAGGAATTCTATTGATAGACATAAAATTGTCTTGTGATACTATATCTGTCCTCTCAACATAATTCTGTGATGTGGACGTTGTTGCAAATGACGTATTCTGAAATAAAATAACATTTCCAAAAGAAGGAAAAAATGCTATACAATGAAATTTCCACACAAAAGAAATAGTCGATTCAAATAATTTTACTTAGGTCATTTGATATCAAGTGTATACCAGAAACATTACGAAACCACCACTTTTGAAGTTCGTAAGAACTAATTATATTAAGGTGTTATATATATGTTGTGTGTATTAAATAGAAATAAAATAGAAGAGGTCGACTTTTTTATATACCTGATATAGAATGACCCTAGTATTGCTTCAACAGGAAAACTTCGAGCAAGCGACAGGATTAAATAATAATACCTGGTTAGAGTTGTGAGAATTTCGATCTTTCAACGACACTCTTTGGCAAGCAGCTCGTTGTTGCCTACGGTAAGCTGTGGAGCGAGGAATATTTTCTGCAGTGTATAAAAAACGTTTGTAACGTCCCATCTTAGATTATGGTTTTCAAATTAAATTAGCGAAGAAATTTCTTATGGAAAACCACGGTTTCTAATCTATTACCAAGTGCTTTTCACTTTACGCTATTTTCGTCTCGAAACGTTTGTTGAATCAAAAAAGCAAAGACCTGGATTGTCAAACAAAGCGCTCCTACATTGCTGGTCGACACCATCTTTTTAGCTGTACTGCTGAACTAGTGCAATAAGTTAGAATGAGACAAATATATTTTTCTCACTCTAGCTTATTGCACCAGTTCAGCGGTGCAACTAAAAAGAACAGACCAATTGCCTTTACCATCACTGTATTCGTTTAAATGGGAAGCACACACTTTTATATAAAGACATAATTATGCTCTAATGCAAAAGTGTGTGCTTCCCGCTTTACTTGTATATTGGCTCCCACACACAGGACGCGACAACGCGTCAACGCGGCAACGCGTTGACCAATCAATATGCTGCTTTCCATAATAATCTTCTAGCTCTTACGGAAAAGCTGCATATTGATTGGTCAATGCGTTGCCGCGTTCTGTGTGTGGGAGCCATATCACCCACCATTACGTTTCGTTTGTGTTCCAAACTTTTGCCGGTATCTGATAAGTTAGGTTTATACTAAAAAAATATCTGTTTTCTTTTATTTTAATTTTCACTATGAGTAAAGTGGATAATTCCAAGTGGTATGCGCTGGTGAAATATAAGAGTGGCAATATAACAGAAGTATTGCCAGTGCATAAAATTAGAGTGAAAGTCGGAAAAGGTCAACGAGTAGCATTCAATCCGAAGTCTTTAACGGATTTTGATAAGACAAAATTCTACACCGTTAACACTACGCATAGCAGCGAGGACGGAAAAGAGCACAAGTGGTATGCTATAATCGGCTTGCTTGCTGGTATATAATATTTTCTTTAAACCTAACCTGAAACCATAACCTAAAAATGATGATGAATTGTGCAGAAATAGTTGAGGCCACTGTAGTACCATTTTTTATCCCTGAAATTGTTCTAAAGTAGTCCTTGGAATCATTTATTTCCGATTTACAAGATCAATTTAATTTAGTCTTTTTGTTTTACAGAATCTCGAGAGGCTGTTACGTCCTGGACAAGCATAGAACATGCAATGTCTAGATTTGTTTAGTTTACTTCGGATCAGCGCTATTCTTGTCCAAATCCTTATTATTTGAATCTGTTTCCTTTGGAGATGGGTTACTGTTAGGTTTAAAAATAATAGTATTCTCGCTAGTGTTGAATTTAACTTCAAATATATTTCCCTTTATTTCAGATTTTATTCTCGGGACCGAAGATTTAGATGGATCTGTTTTGAAAACAGCCAGGTCGAACGTGCCTGGATTATAATAACTTTTCAACAGACGTCTAAATTGAATCCGCCGTCCGGCTCTTCTTGTTCTTTTCGGCATGAGAGATTTTTAGGTAATATTTATTTTAACAATATCTATAATAGAGTAGATGGAAGGGACATGGTTAAGTTTGAAGAATAAAAAGGCGAATGGTGCTCGTGGTTCAAGCATAACACTCTTAAAGTAAGGAAGAGAAGAACTGTGCTTGTGGTTCAAGCACTGCGTTCTGGGAAAAAAGGAGGAATGGTGTTCGTGGTTCAAGCACAACACTCTTAAGGTAAAGAAAAGAAGAACGGTGCTTGTGGTTCAAGCACGGCGTTCTGGAAAAAGATTGAAGATGATAAGAGGGAAGAGAGGTAAAGAAATCTGTACACATATATATATATATTATGAAATTACTCTATATTGTTTAGTTTAAAAATTCATACACTAAATTTAATGTAGTTAATATTTATTCAATACTTATACAATACTTATTCAAGTAATAGAAATGATTCTCTATAGTATCATTATGAGGAAAAGAGGCTCGTTCGACCTTTAATGATTTGGATTTTACGTCTTAACAAACGTCTTAGCATTTGCAGACGGAGTCCCAAGAACAATAATCTTTAATACCGACCTTTTGATTCCAGGCTCTAGACCCTTTGGCAATCGATTAACAAGAGGCTCAGCGAAAGACTATCTGATGGCTAATTGGAGGCTAACAAGAGACTGCTTAGAGACTGACGAGAGACTGCTTAGAGACTGCCGAGAGACTGCCTGCGCGTGAAGGGCCGAGCCCTTTTTATACCCAAGCCCGACACTATGGATATCAATTGAGCGTTTTTTCCTAATTCACCATTCATTATTTATTGGTTAAAAAAGATAAAAATGTTATTATCTAGTAATTAAAATTATACTTAATCATATGTAGCGTTTGGTAATTCAGTTGTCTCGTTGTTGGCTGATTTATTAATAAAATTATGTTTTACTAAGAAATGGAAATGTTGTTATTGATTTCCTTTGGTATAATATAAGAATTTGAAAACTTAAAAGAATTATTTCATTCGGGCGTAGTAATCATTAAAGTTAAATAATACGAATAGATCCTCTTACAATTCTAAAGCGCATATACATTAGGATAGGCGGTTTGACAATAATATTTGAGGAATTATTTGCGAAATATGATGGCAATTATTTAATATCATTTAAAAAAGAAGGAAAATAGAAGAAAGAGAGGAAATTATTTTCCTCTTCGAGTCTTTGTTTCAGGTCTTTGTTTGGTTCGCAGTATGTGGGACAGCTATCACTCGATGATATCTATAACATAAATACATTCCAATATGGGCGCGGCTGTGCCCGAATGAAATCGTTCTTAGTCCCCGAGACAAATGAATTTATAAGCTAGCTCTAAATTTAGTTCTTAAATTTTCTTATTCTCTCTTTTCCTATTTTATATATTTACTATGTCGATGTCTGCTTCAGTCCTATGTTAATGTTAATTTTATTTCAAAATATACTATTTATGATTATTTTTATGTTATTTAGTTGTTTAATAATCTATCGCTTACTAAACAAAGCAAGAAGGTAGAAGGAAGAGAGAGAAAGAAGAAGATAGATGATGATTCAGTAAATAGTTTCGAGTATTAATGATATTATATTATATTAACGATAAAAGACGGCAGAAGTATCTGTTGATTGCAGAAGTGTTTGTAGGAGGCGTTGCAGTTGGATTAGTCGATGATAGGTAAGGATTTGATTGGGTAGGAAAAGGTATGGTGAGTTTTGGTGAGAAGATAGGGAATTTTAATATGGTGGGACGTTACAAGGCGTTGGAGCATACCATGGTTGAGTCAGTTGGCCTATCATGTTACATGATGAATTAGAACCAAACTCAACTGATAATGATGCTATGTTGGATTCATTTAATATGACTATCACTAGTAATCGTGATTTGAATTGAGCACGTAAGTGTAATTTTTGCAAATGTTTGACATATGGCAATTGTATTGATAAATTTTTTTTCAGAGAAATAAGAAAAAAACCAAAAAAGATGCTTCTGATGCAATCCATACAAAATTACTGGCATCTAGAAGTCTGAATCCAAGTAATACATGTAATGCATTAGTGAGCGTCACAGATGATAAAAACGTAGTTACATGTTTGCTGGGAGAGAATGAAGAGTTAAAATCTGCATTGAAAACAGAAAGGGAACGGAATAATCCACCTGGAGAAGTGAAAGATTATATTTATACTCTTCAAAAATGTTTGCAAAGAATTGAGGAGAAAGTTGAAAAAATGAATGATCATTTTCAGAAGAAATTAGACAGTACAGAAAAGGTGAACTTGAAGAAATTAGTGGAGTTGCAGAGAAAAATGGCAAATATAGAGGACTCGATAAGTATGTTCTCACAGCCTCATCCGTAGTATGTACATTGGTTGAACTATTTGCCTGAAAATGGACATGTTGCAAAATAATGGAGCTTACAATTACAGCATAATTTATAATAATTTATTTATAACATTGAAGCACTTTTGATTAATGTAATGACCAATAGAAGAATAATTTTTAATTTATATTTTCTATACAGTAACTAATCATGTATATTTCTGTATTTTATGAAATTTCATGTAGTCATAGAGAATGATTGCTCTTGTAATTTTTTATTAATTAGTATAATATCCAATATAACTATAATTTAAAAATTTACTTTATTGCTGATTGTGACATTGTCATGGCAAAGCGTCACAACTGTTGAAACCATAATTTCAAGACTACTCCTATATAAGTACTATTGTAAAATGAAACAAATATTATAGAAGAAATATAAAATTGTCACCGACCTGAAGAAATCAGGGAATTTAAAAATATGAAATATGTGACAACCTTGAATATGGACCACTTACACGATGCATTTCAACATGCAGAGGTAAGAGTCTTTGTGCAATGTAATGCACCGCATGTTATCATGGCATTTGATCAGAGATTTGGTTCGTTTTTGTCTATGTAACTTTCAATTGCAATGGGTTTCGTCTAACGGTCTTAATAAATTGTTTGATTAAATTAAGCTTCGCTTTCTCGCTAACTTTATTTGAATGTTTTCTCGCTAACTTTATTTGAAGGTCTTCTCCACTTTGAGCTAACAAGATGGTGTTCTTAAGATATAGTTTGCAATCTTATGCTTTTCTTGTGTACTGAATATAAGTGGCATATTTTTATTTTATTTTATTTTTATATATATTTAATACACAGCACACTATGTATTACTCTAAGGGTTTCTTGGTTAATGTTTGAGTGTTGTCTCACATATTTTTATGTATTTGTAAAGAATTAAGGCTTTAAAGCTATTTTCTACATTAAAATTTCAAAGTTGTCTCATGTGTGACTTTGCACATGAAGTTATTATGAAAAATATATTCTCGTGAAATAAAGAAATGGGCACCACTATTATTTATTTGCGTTATCTATTGATGCTATAGAAACGAGGTCACCGCTATCTTGTATAAGTTCGGCCACCTCCACTAGTGAGGTTTTGTCAGACACAGAGGAAAAGGTGAGTTGAATGCCATTCCGGAATGAGTAAGTTTAAAGGAGTTTGTCTGCGACTATTTTTTATTTTCTTCCTACCTACTAAATTTCTCTTATTAGTCTTATATATTTTTCCCTACCTCTACTAGGTACCTCTTGGAGATGGAGTTTTCTGCTTCAAAACTGCGTATAACGCATTGGTAAATGTGGAAGACAGCCACGCTGACTGGGCATATGCTTTGCTCAAAGGAGTTTTCGGTGAAAAAGCGCACCTTATGAGAGTGCGAATCAACAAAAAACATACTGAGAACGAGAGGTTTCCTTCAAACTTTCTCATGGTAGCTAAGTGAGTAACAGTTTCACATGGAATTTTTTTATCCGGTAATAATTTTAGATTATACTGTAAGCTTTGATTCTCTTTTTTTACAGCCCTACACCGTGATTGGTTGCTAAAATAGAAAATTCGAAATGAGAATGGGCAGATGCATTCAAAATACTCGATTTCAGAATTTAATTTTACATATGATGATATAAATATCTTGAATGCACAAAAAATGCACATAGAAGCTTTTTCCACGGCAGCGACGAATTACTGAACGCTACAAATGTTTATAAATTCACAGCAAACGCTCTTTACGCCGTTTCCAACGACAAGAGTAAATGTCCTTTAAACGTTTAACAGAAGATTCTATAAACGTTTTAAGGAACTCTTGGCAGACTCTTAGCAGCATACGTCATGTAAACGCTGAGCAAAGTCTCAGAAACGCTATATAAAAACGCCTTTCAAACGCTGCAGCGTTGCAATTTCCTTTTTATAAACTCTGTACTGACCGTTTCTAAACTCTCAACGAACTTCCGCAAACGCTCACGTAAACACTAAACAAACGTTCATGTAACTTCTTATTTTCGCCAGGGTTCTGTACCTCCTGTTGACGGGGACTGTTAATGACTTCATCATAAAGTCAAAGGTTGGTGGTGTCAGTGCTCGTATAGATATTTCAGATGATTTCCTGGTTGTCGCTGGCATGCTCAAGAATCGTTATGATAGGACTAATCAAGGTCCGTTTGTTGTTTTCATAGAAAAACTGGTTATAGATTCAAAAGACTCCTGCAACTCTGAGGAGATCGGAGTCTTGAAACTGGGAAGAGCTCTGCTTAATATATACAGGATATCCCATTTTAATGTCCCACCCCAAATAACTTTTTTTATTTTTAATTGCAGAAAACAATGTTTCAGACAAAAGTTGTGGTTTTGAGGAAAGCATAAGATGATGACATTAGTTTGACATTGAATAGTTTCTTGAAGGTCACATGAAGGTTATCTTTAATTTCTTAAATGGACTACCTATTTATCATTACATACATTACATATTCTTCCAGCTTACATCGAGAGCTTTCGAAACTCTATAATTAAGTACCTTTTCGTTAATTACTTTTTAAGTTATAAGGCAAGATCGAAAGCACGATCCGGCCGGTCAAGGCAAGATCGAAAGCATGTGTCATTTTTAACCTAAAATTCAAAAAATCAATTTCTTAGATTTTTGAACTTTCGATCCAATTTTGACTATGACAACCACGTTTCGACCCGAAGTATACCCAATTACCCAGGTACCTTTTCGTTAAGTACTTTTTAAGTTATAAGGCAAGATCGAAAGTACGATCCGGCAGGTCAAGATCGGGGCATGTACAATTATTCTAGGTGTTCGAAAAGACCGCCATTTACTTGGATACATATGTCCAATCTACGGCGAAAATCATCCCTCACTTCTTGAAGGACATCTACGTTTATGTTCGTACATGTCTCTCGAATACGTTCCTTCATGTTTTCCGCTGTTGTAGGCTCTTCCGCATAAACCTTTCCTTTCACGTATCCCCAAAAATAAAAATTGAAAGAGGTTATGTCAGGTGATCTTGATGGCCATTCATGAGTTTGACTATCCATTTCAATCCATCTATTATTAAATCTATTATTTAAATAATTTGTAACATTTCGGGACCTGTGAGCTGGTGCTCCATCCTGTTGAAACCACATTCGGTTGAGCAAGTCATTATTGACATGTCGCAAAAGTTGTGCAGATCATTCTGAAGAAATGCTAAATAGTAGTGCGCGTTTAGATTCTGTTTAAAAAGTATGGGCCTATGATGTCATTTCCAAGAATACCTGCCCAAACGTTAATAGACTATTGACTTTGAAATTCTTGATTCCTTTATCAATGAGGATTTTGATTAGAATAATAATGATAATTATGTCTATTAACGCTTTCCTCTGTTACCGAACGTGGCTTTATCAGAAAAGAGCATTTCTGCGATAAAATGTGGGTTTCTTCGAATTTGATTTAAGACCTAGTTATAAAATTGCAAGTGTCGCTCGAAATCCCTCTGTTCTAATTTCTGGGTTAGATGAATATGGTAGAGGTGAAATCTATTTATTTTAAGTATACGATTTGCTGTCGATTTCGATATACCGTGTTGTCTCTCGATTTGTCTGGTGGAAATTTGGGGATTCAATACAACGGCACTCAAGACAAACAATGAATTTGCGTCACTTGACCCAGATTTTTATCATATCCTTTTTAAACTGCCCTACTGTGCTCTCTCGATGAGTTATTTTATTGTCTTTCTATACAGATGATGTCTATTAGAATACCTCTCAACATACAGCCTTTCCGTTGCACTATAATTATTTCTAGCCTCATCCAAAATACGAATTATATCGACTATTTCGTTTGGCGGATAATAAGCCATAATTACAGGACTACTAAAAAATTTCGTAACAATGCTCAAAATATTACATTCGCCAAGAAAATATCGATGCTTTTTAGCGTACATATGGGGTATACTTGAGTAATGGGTATACTTGGGTAATGGGGTATATTTCGGGTCGAAACGTGGTTGTCATAGTCAAAATTGGATCGAAAGTTCAAAAATCCAAGAAATTGATTTTTTGAATTTTAGGTTGAAAATGACACGTGCTTTCGAACTTGCCTTAACTGGCTGGATTGTGCTTTCGATCTTGCCTTATAACTTAAAAAGTAATTAACGAAAAGGTACTTAATTATAGGGTTTTGGAAAGCTCTCGATGTAAGCTAGAAGAATATATAATGAAATATAATATAATGAATAGAAATATAATATAATGAATAGAATATAATATAATGGAAAGTAGATAGTTCCATTTAAGAAATTGATGAGATTGAAGATGACCTTCATGTGACCTTCAAGAAACTATTTAATGTCAAACTAATGGCATCATCTTATGCTTTCCTCAAAACCATACAAGTTTTGTCTGAAACATTGTTTTCTACAACCAAGTATAAAAAAGTTATTTGGGGTGGGACATTAAAATGAGACACCCTGTATAACCTAAAACATATCCTTACTGTAGCTTATATTAAGTGTACAACTTTGCTTCTGCCGTTTTCCTATTGATAGCTTTAGCGGTAAGTAGTGGTCGAAATAAATAGATTATAGACATCATGCAATAAACTTGGGCATCTGTCAACATAACCCCATAGAAACATTAGTCGATTTGTGTCTGCATCATAAAGTTATTCTCGATTGAAAATATCAGTTTACGAGCCAAATTCTCGTCATTTGCGGGAGGTTTTAATTTTCTGCTTCAATATAAAGAATGCGGCTGAGGCTTATCGAATGCTCTCAAATACTCATGATGAGGCCGCTATTAGTGAAAGAACGTGTCGTGAGTGGTTCCAACGCTTCAAAAACGGTGATTTTCACGTCGAAGACCGGCATAGCGGTGGAAGAGAGAAGGTTTTCGAAGATGCAGAATTGGAGGCATTACTTAATGAAGACTCGTTTCAAAGTCAAGAAGAATTGGCACGATCATTGGGAGTGACTCAACAAGCAATTACAAAACGCCTCAAAGACATGGGAATGATTCAGAAGCAAGGAAATTGGGTGCCGTACGAGTTGAAACCGAGAGATTTTGAACGGCGTTTGTTTGCTTGTGAACAGTTGCTTGAAAGGTAAAGACGGAAGGGATTTCTGCATCGCATTGTGACTGGGGACGAAAAATGGGTTCATTACGATAACCCCAAGCGCAGAAAATAATGAGCATATCCCGGCCATTCTTCCACGTCGACGGCCAAACCGAATATTCACGACTCCAAGATCATGCTCTGTATTTGATAGGACCAGCTCGGCGTAGTGTATTATGAGCTGTTAAAACCGACTGAAACAATCACAGGCGATAGTTATCGAACGCAATTAATGCGTTTGAGCCGAGCATTGAAAGACAAACGGCTACAATACAACGAGAGACACGATAAAGTGATTTTGCAGCATGACAATGCTCGACCCCATGTTGCGAAAGTGGTCAATACATACTTGGAAACGTTGAAAGGAAGTTCTACCTCACCCGCCGTATTCTCCAGACGTTGCTCTCTCTGACTATCACTTGTTTCGATCAATGGCATACGGCCTGGTTGACCAGCATTTCCGGTCTTATGAAGAAGTAAGAAATTGGATCGATTCGTGAATCGCTTCAAAAGATGACCAGTTTTTTCAACGCGGGATTGGCACGCTGCCCGAAAGATGGGAGAAAGTAGTGGCCAGCGATGGACAATACTTTGAATCATAAATATATAACCAGTTTTATACAATAAAGCCTCGAATTTCGGAAAAAAATGGCGGAAGTAAAGTTGTACACCTAATAATTTCAGAAAATCCTGGAAAAATAGATTTTATATCGCTTTGTCCACGTTTGATTTGGCAAATGAATTAGTTAATTCATTTGGTAAAAAAAAAGAACCTCTTTTTAAAGAAGAAACTTGGGTGGCTTTTGTGCCGGATTATAAGGTGACAAAGAAAGTCATCTTAAAGGACGTAGATGATACAGATTTTGGATTTGATAATATTAAATGTGAATTAATTCGGTCCATCTGGCAGTCAATTGCTGTACTATGTAATTTTCTAACCTCTAATGTCTGCAAAAGGCTTTATTTTTTAGTTTAGATATCTCGCAATAATATTCTCGCAATAATAAGTTGATAAACGTTTAAGTTTGTAACAATAACATCATGTTTATCTGATTCGAAGATGTCGAAATTCGAGCCAAAAGGGCATCATTTCCGGGAAGTTCTCATTTTCCGTTTTCATTTGAAGAAAACAGCAGCTAAAGCTCATCGAATGCTCGTAGAAGCTTATAGTGAAAGTACTCCCACCGATAAATCATGCAGAGAATGGTTTCAACGTTTCAAAAGTGATGATTTCAGTGTCGATGACAAATCTCGTCCAGCGTACCTATCATGGAACCCGTCGGAATCGATTCCGGTCGGAATAATTCCGTTTCCCCTAGGAAAGACAATATAAATCTAGGAAATAACGGAGTAAATTCCATCGCAATCGATTCCGATGAGTTCCATAATAGATACGTGGTAGCGGTTTTTCCTAATATATTAGGTGCGCAACTAAGTTCTCGCTGTTTTTTTTATGAAAATGCAACTTTATTGTGAAAAAATGGTTACAAATGAATCATTCAAAATATTGCCCATCGCTAGCGACAACTTTTTCCCATCTTTCTGGCAGAGCTCGAATACCGTCACGGTAGAAGTGTTCGTCTTTTGAGGCTATCCACGAATCAAGACATTTTGAGATGTCTTCATATGAGCGGAACTGTTGATTAGCCAGACCATGTGCCATCGAACGGAACAAGTAATAATCGGACGGCGCAATATCTGGGGAATATGGCGGGTGGGGTAGGACTTCTCATTTGAGCGTTTCTAAGTAGGTTTTAACGGGTTTGGCAACGTGAGGCCGAGCGTTGTCATGCTGTAGAATCACTTTTTCGTACCTCTGCTCGTATTGTGGCCGCTTTTCGCGCAGTGCTCGGCTCAATCGCATCAATTGAGTTCGATACCGTTCCCCAGTGATGGTTTCGTTCGGTTTCAACAGCTCATAATAAATAACACCGCCCTGGTCCCACCAAATACACAGCAAAACCTTCGCAGCGTGAATATTCGGCCGAGCCGACGACGTAGAAGCATGACCGGGCAGTCCCCATGATTTTGTTCTCTTTGGGTTGCTGTAATGAATGCATTTTTCATCACCCGTAACGATGCGATGAAGAAAACCCTTCCTTTTTTGCCGCTGGAACAGTTGTTCACAGGCGAAAAAACGACGCTCAACGTCTCTTGGCTTCAAATCATAAGGAACCCAAGTTCCTTGTTTTTGAATCATTCCCAACGCATGCAATCGCTTGGAAATGGCTTGGCGGGTAACTCCTAATGCTGAAGCAAGCTCTTTTTGCGTTTGGCACGGATCCTTATCGAGCAATGCCTCCAATTCAGCGTCTTCGAAGGTTTTTGGCCTTCCTTCACGCGAACGGTTGTCAACATCGAAATCACCGTCTTTGAAGCGACGGAACCAATCACGGCACGTTGTTTCACTTAGAGTAACATCTCCGTAAACTTTTTGGAGTTCTCGATGCGCTTCAGCCGCCGTTTTCTTCGAATGAAAGAAGAAAAGCAACACTTTCCGCAAATGACGATTATTTGGCACAAAATAAGACATTTTCACACAACCAAAAGTATATGACGCAAAAACAAAATCACTAATGTATCAAAGCGGTTTGTTTACCATATGTCTAAGCTTGGTTCATGACGTTTTGGTTATGTCACAATCGACCAGCACTTACTACTGGAGCCATCTCTTGAAAAACAGCGGGAACTTAGTTGCGCACCTAATAACTTTACCAAATTATTCTCTGTAAATTGGTAAAAGAATTTATTTAATTCTTTTTATCCAGAAAGTCATCAGATGCCTTCATTGCCAATGATTTGGCCATTCTATCAGGGTTTGCAGAGGACGTCGGTCCCCATTAACTTGCGCGAAATGTGCGGGCTCTGGACATTCGGACGACGAATGTTCCTCTGATAAGGTCAAGTGCATCAATTGTCTCCGTCTGAAACGGCAGGATAATCATAAAAGAAGGAGGGCGTATTAGGTGGCGGCGGGACGCCGTGCGTTCGAGACCTGCATCTTATTTTCGTTCCGGAGAGAGAAAAATATCAGGAGCGCGGTAATCACTAAGCCGGGAATCGAACCCGGTTTTTTCGCTTGCCGGGCAACTATTATAAACTATTGAGCTACCTGACACTCCACGCTTATGACATTCTGCTCTCCCAAGATAACGTTAAGAGATGTCGTTCGGAAGCGACATCTCTAATGCTATCCCGAGCGCACGGTGACTACAGAAAGAGATATTGTTACTTGTATCAGTGGTATAAGCTGCTGGTCTCTCAAAGTCAAAGGTTGCTATCCTTTAAGACCTGCTGTCCATGTATGCTAGCCTCCACCGTTACTCCTCCTTATCCGGTGCAAATCATAGCAATAAGCCCCGGGGTCGACGCCATTTCTTGTCTACCCCTGGGCGCTTGGACACGTTTTGCAACGCGCCGAGGGGGGATCCACCATGAAAGGAGAGCGTATTAGGTGACTTGATGCACAGGGAAACAGACGTTAGGTGCCCTGTTTTTCTTGAGCAAAAATTAAAAAAGAAGATTATGGCCACTTTTGCTTCTCTCCTGAGGAGACGGATATGTTCCTGAAAGATAAGGGACCTACCTCTCTAGGTAATGAATATGTTGAGGGGGATCTTTACCCCTCCCAACTTTGACGATTTTTTATTACTAAGAGGCATTCTTATTATTAGGAGGTCATATGCTAAAGCAGTTCAAAAGAATACGAGACATAAAGATAAAGATAAATCTAGAGCTTCTTCTCATGACATTAGTTTAGAAGTTGCCAATAATCCCCCTGCCCATAGGGTCCTAGAGGACAAGCCTCTTCCTAAAGAGGATTTCTTACTGGCCATAAGGAGAGCTCGCAACCTTATCATCAGTGGTCCTATCTCCAAGGCAAAAAATAGAGTGGTTTCTGTTGTCAAATTTTACTAGGATCTTCTAACTGGGGAAAACAAATTTTTTCGTTTGCCTTCTTAAAAAAGAGGGGATACGTCCGGGACAGGGAATTCTGCTCCAAGCATTGCTAATCCCACCGTGGTTGAGGGGTCTTCAGCGAAACCTTCATTTGAGAAGTAAGAGGGTCCTAAAGTTATTAGTGATATTACCATTGATAACTATAGAAATATAAATAAGGTCTTGCTATCTGAGCCGGGTCCGGAGGATCTCGAAGCTGGTACTTCCGTTCGTTACGTTTCTTTGGTTCCTTTCGGTCCGGAGGTTGGTTTGGGGGACCCCCCTTTGGTGTCTTTGGACGTTCCTGGTGCTCTGATTGCGCCGCGCACGATGTTGGAACTGACCGAACGGTTAAAGAGTATGCTATTCAAAAAAGCTCTAAGTTTATTTGCCGATTATGCAAACGATATATATAATCCTTTCTACTTACTGGTTAGGGGCTTTTTTGTCAAGAAGAAACATGAATCTCAGTATACAACTGAACCGCTTACTTTCTCCGATAGTGTTTTTATCAGTTTTGATAACAAGTGTATTTCACATTCCAATCTAACAGATTTCATTGTATTTCTCCGTAATCAAAAAAACGAAACCTCTTCTTTCCTAAACAATTAATAATCATAAGCATTATCTATTTGACTTCAGCTCAATTTCTTTTAGTAATCTACATATATCACAATAGAATGTGAATTCTGTTAGGTCATGATACGCGGACATTTGTTTTGTCCTAGAAAATTAAAAACTGGATATTATGTGCTTAATCGAAATTAAGATTTTTGACGATGTTCCATGCAGATTTAATAACTATAAATTTTTAAGAAGAGGCCGTTCTAATCATGGCGGTGATCTTGGATTCTTGGTTCATAACAACATTAATTTTAAGAATACATCTTTCCCCGATGTGGAAAAGATGTGTGAAGACCATGGGGTTGAGATCCTTTTTGTTTGCATTAGCAACCTTAGAGGCAAGAGTTTGTTTCTGATTGAATTATACAATCCTCCAAGTCTAAATGCGAATACGTCCGACCGTAGAGATGTCATTTTCTGAGCCAAGTTGTTTGACTTTTGTAATTATCTTGGCGATTTTATTCTGATGGAAGATTTTAATGCCCACAGTTGTCTATGGGGTGGCGCCGATAGTAAGGTTGACAGTAAGGGGACTTCTCTTGAATTAGCTATCGAATCCTCTAATCTGCTTTGTCTTAACGACGGGAAATACACTTGGGCTTCATCGGACTTATCGACCCAGTGTTATCGACTTGACTCTAGTTTCCTCGAGTTTTGCCACCAATGTGGTTGTCAACACCTCCGATTACAGATATGGCAG
This sequence comes from Harpegnathos saltator, assembly GCF_003227715.2. Taxonomy (NCBI): domain Eukaryota; kingdom Metazoa; phylum Arthropoda; class Insecta; order Hymenoptera; family Formicidae; genus Harpegnathos; species Harpegnathos saltator. The sequence goes on along the minus strand of NW_020230657.1, from coordinate 42,562 downwards.
TGATTATTTCATTATCGAGATAAAGGTAAATTGTTTCAACACCATTTTTTCTCCATGCAGACCCTCCTTATCCTTGGCCGACCTCGACGAGATTGGTTTCCGATCTTGCCTTGTAACGAGGCGCAGATGCACCTCGTTACTACCGGCCCGATCGATCACCTGTCGGGCTGAAGAACGGCGCTTTGCGCCACCCTAAAGTATCGAAACGATCGCGCCGCCGCTATCACGCGCCGCGGCTATCGCGCGCCGCGGCGATCACGCGCTGCCGCTAGCGCGCGCGGCCGCGATCACGCGCCGTCACCGTGCCTCGCGCCGATAGGCGCACCGCTCGATCGCCGCCGTATCAATCGTAGCGCGATCAACTATAAAACGGCGGCGATCGAGCTTCTAGTCACCAGACCGATCCGTACCGCCGATTCGATCTAGACGCCTTATGCCGAAAGAGAGAATATCCGGACCGTTTCGCTCTGCCTTCCGCTTTCCAACTACCCGACCGGCGACTAAGAACACGGGATTGTGCGTCCGCAGTCTCGATCGAGCGTACTCGATACTTGGCCGTCTCCCGTCTTCCTGGGCTCGTGCGTACGCGTGCTCAGTCGAGCGTACTCGACAGTCTCTCGCCTTTACCCGCCGCCTCGAGTCAGGGGTTCGTCCGTCGGCGAACTCTGCTGAGCATACTCAGCCTTTAGGCGATCCGTCTAGCGACCAAGAACCCGGGACGGTGTGTCCGCCGTCTCCGCTGAGTGTCCGCAGCACTTGGTCGCTTTCCTCCGCGAACGTAGGGAAAAGGGAAGGTGCGTACGCCTTCTCTGTCGAGAGTCCTCGGCCCCGACGGACGAAATCATTTCGCGTATCCCGCGACTCGCGTGTGTGCGTTCGATCGAGAATCGAAATCTCCGGTCCGGCGACCATTTATACGCGAGCGATTTCGAGACGAATATTGGACGATAATTGTCCGAGACGCCCAGCGTCGCGAAGCGAGACCGATCACCGCGTCGTTACCGTCGTTACCGTCTACACGCGTCGCGCAATAGGCCCCGCCTTCCGCACGGCCTATCCGTCTGTACGAGCGCTTGTACTGCTCACCGCACCGCACCGTACCGTACCGACGCGCCTTATAGACGCAACCCGCGACACCGCCTTCGGGGCCGAACTCTTGTATCTCAATAAGCATACAATAAAGCTAAGTTATTTCGATTGTCATTATCAAGTGTCTCGCTGCTTTACTCCTCCTCGAATCCGGACTCCGACGAGCAGTATCCGCGCGAAACGCGTAGCAGCGACTGAACCGCGGAGTTCGGCCGTTACAGCCTTGTGGAACGCTTTAAGGAGTTTCCGGCTCATGTTGGAGCGATCGATGAGGTTTATGATAAAGTTTTAGACTCGATCAAAGAATCTTTGATTTCGAACGGTGCCTATAAAAAAACTTGTAACAAAGCTCGCTGCGGACAATCTGTGGCCTGGTGGAATAAGAAATGCGAGGAGCTTGTTAATGACAAGAGATGTGCATTCAGACGATTTTATAATAATCCTTCTCTAGATAATTTTAATGCTTTAGAGGATGCTTCCAGAAGGGTTAAGAGGGAGCTACGTATAATCAAGTCTTTCAGAGACTTTTGCGGGAGCCCAAACTCTGTAACGAGGGTTAAAAATTACCGACTCGTTACTATCGTGTCGACGACGACCACCGGTCGTCATACGAACGACCATCGCCGCCCCCCGACAGCACCGAACACCTGTGCGGCGGCAAAATAACACACAACCGGGAAAAGTCGAATTCAGCGTAACAGTCGGGAGAGATCGGCCCCCCAGAAGGGGATAATTCGCACAATCGCATGTGCCAATTTTCGAGAAATCGGGGGAACCAGCCCCTCGATTATCGGCCACCGATCGTCGGGAGGAATTAATGGTATATAACCCACTCTCGAGCAGTGATCGGGACAGACAGATAGTCAGACGTCTCAGAACGGGACCAGCTACAGAGCAGAACTCCAGAAGAACGGCCAAGAGTAGTCGACAAGAGCAAGGCATCAGCCGGTGAGTAAAGTTCCACAAGTACCGTACCGAAATACCGGGAAATTTACAAGACCCGGCAGCCGAGTCTCGTCAATCGACCATCATCGCAAAAATTACCAGTATTCGTCCGTCTGTGTCGGCAGCGGTTAGCCGCCAACGTAGAATAGTTTCTAAGTATCTGTTCGCGAAATTGCCGTACTCGTCCGTCTGCGTCGGCAGCAGTTAGGCACCAACGTAGAATAATTTCTAAGTCTTTGTGCGCGGATACAAGTGCTCGTCCGTCTGCGTCGACAGCAGTTAGCCACCGACGTAGAACAGTTTCTAAGTATTAGTTCGCGAAATTACCGTGCTCGTCCGTCTGCGTCGGTAGCAGTTAGCCACCGACATAGAATAATTTCTAAGTTTCTGTTCGCGGAGTTTACCAGTGCTCGTGCATCTGTGTCGGCAGCAGTTAGCCACCGACACAGACTAATTTTCTAAGTTCTGTGCGTGAAGAATTACAAGTGCTCCTCCGTTAGTGTTGACCACAGTGATTCACCCTGAATAACTGATATCCAACTTATCTAGATAGCCACTGGCATAGTCCACCAGTAACAAGGGTCATGGCGCAGGGACAACGAATAACCATAGTGGCAACAGGGCGTCCTCTCTGCCCCCGCGGATGACGGGAGGTCTCCCTCGACTTAAGCAGAATTACGTCACAGGAGAACACGTATTATCGGCGCAACCCTTCACCAACGAGCACGTGCCCATATATTTATATCCATTGCATAGCAACTTTTAAATAAACGAGTCGCCTCGCAGGACTGACCAAAGTATTACACCGAATAACTACTGACCAGTTCATTCAAATCCTTCCTCTCTACGGCGAGTAGAACACCGACGCCCGGCGAACAAACGTCGCGAGAGCGGCGAACGGCGCGCGACGGTGTGCGACCGATCGCACTGGACCACCGGGCTTTACCGTTACAATTCTCTGACACTTGTGGCCTTGGTTTGGAGCATCTTTAGATCGTTCAAAAATAGAAAATTGGGAATCTTTAGATCCCTAAGCAGCTCGGAAGTTGTTATTGCCGCCATACAGGCCTTTGATAAAGTCATTCCCCTACAGAGTTGTACTTCGGTAAAGTCGTTCTTCCTCGTGATCCTGTTTGTTCTGGAAAGGATCTGGTTGGGAATATATCGAATTTGAGGCCTCTGACACCATTATTTGATGAGGACTATGTGCTTAAGGGAAGACTTCGTCCCAGCTGTGAGTGGGGGAGCACTTCTTCTGCTGATTCTTCCTGTTCGGATGAGCTTTTTTCCGACTTTGATTTGGACACCCTGGTAAAACCATTTACTAAAGAATAACTTTGCTTTATTATTTCACCCTTGAAAATTAAATCAGCTCATGATCCTGACCTGATTTCTAACTACGTTATTAAGCTGCTTCCGGAATCAATTCTTTTATTCTTCTTGAAATTATTTAACCGTATATTTCATTTGAGAACTTATCCAGACAATTGGCGTCAATTTTTTATAATTTGTGTTCCGAAGCCAGGCTAACGATCCTTGAAACCGATAACGCTTACAAATTCTTTCCTCAAAATTTTTGAGAGGCTGATCCATTCAAGGCTGGAATATTGGGCGGAAAATAGTCAGCTTCTCCCATCCACTTAATTTGGTTTTCATCGGAGGTCTACGTCGGACAGCTTGGTTTATTTAACTTTTGATGTCAGGCTTGGTTTTGCCAGATCCGCACATACAGGCTCGGTCATGTTGGATATTAAAGACGCATTTGATAATGTATGTCCGAATACATTAATCCAAATTTTAAGACAAGCTCAACTTCCGGAGAAATTTGTCAAATTTATAGAGTTTATGGTCTTTATCAGGCATATAGATGGATGTGAACGGAGATAAGATCGAGTCTAGAAAGATGACTATAGGACTTCCTCAAGGTTCTGTGCCCAGCCCTACTCTGTACAATATTTACACTTCCTTCTTATTTAAAGAACTGCCTGATGACATAAGTCTTCTGTACACAGACGATATATGTTTTTATTCTTCTAGTCAAAGTTATTTTCAACCATTTAAATGTAGCCATATCCTTTTTTGAGAAAGCTTTGAGATTTCTGGGTTTGCAGATGGCTCCGGAGAAATCAAATTATGCATTTTCTCTCCCCGCAGACATAGGAGGGTTTGGAATTATATAGAAAGGAGAATATTGAGGATGAGCCTTGGGAACACCGTGGTCCCCTTATGTAAAAGCGTGAAATTTTTGGGTCTTACACTTTCCAGAGATTTATCTTGGACAGCTCATGCTAGAGATATTAGACATAAACGTATGCTAAAATTGAATGTAATGAAGGCTATTACTGGTGTTTTTTGAGGTTCCCACAATCTCACAACCTGATTGCCGTCTATAAAGGTTGGATCAAGTCATCTCTGGATTATGGCTCATCTTCCTTTTTGGATATTGACCCTCGAGATGCCCTTACTTTGGACAAAGTGCAGTTTTCTGCGCTTAGAATCGCTATGGGCTTAATGTCTTTAATGCCCACGAATGTCGTGCTGAATCCTGCTGGTGAACTTCCTCTTCAGTTTCGTAGACCGTTATTAACTTCCAGATATGTTTTAAAAGCCTTTTCTATGAAATCGCATTTCTTATCTAAACTTGTTGTATGGCTCTCTTCAGAAACTGGCAGGAGGGGACTTGTATGGTATGGAGGACCCTTTTTTGTCCACCCTCATTGAGCTTATGAAAGCAGTTCGGGGTAATTTATACCATATTTTTCTACCTAGTTCTTTGAATTTTTCCCTAGAAGTTGGAGGTTTTCAGCCAGAGAGAGACTCTTGTTCGAGTTTCAATTTTCAGGTTAAATACACTAAAGATAATGGCGGAGAGGTTGGTAGAATCTCTCCCCCGTGGACGCCACCTTGCCGTAGTGCGGGAGCTTGCATGTCCCTATGATGTACAGAGCTGTGCCGGCGGGGGTTTCGGTCCCTGGCAGGTTCTATCATGCCGGAGTGGTCTGTACAGAGGGGCCAGACTAAGAGCGTCCATAATACTCCTGGATGGGCAGCTACCTCCAGGATTTATCCAGGGTCTGGAGGGTCTCACTCGTGGGGCCCAAAGGACCCTACAGCGCGGGCAGAACGGGCTCATGAGCCGGGTGAAGGCAACCGTTCTAGGGGAAGGAAAACCCTGATTGCAAACCCGTACTTGTCAGGACGTATAACCTGACACAATTGCGAGGGGCCAGGGTGTTTCGGCACTCTGGTACAGGGGACTCAGGCAACCCCGGCAGACCCTAGCCTATCATACCGAAACCCTAGGTCATGTCTCTGGCGCCGGGGGTCTTGCCTTAATTGGCTGGACCGCGAGGCGGGTCCTCTATAAAAGACCACGTAATCCTGCGGTTGAGGCATGCCACGCTTAGGGGATGAATGGCAGGTGCGTGACCTGCCGCGAGTGGTTCCTCACCTTGGGCACCTCGCGAACCCAAGGGACAAACTAGCCTTACCCCGGGTAATGCGGGGGCTCTACCCGGGGTCGACGCCCACTTCCCGCCGAACTCGTGGGGCAAAAAATGAGATATCCACAATTTAGAAAACCAAACTTCTCCGAATCTTCGGACTCAGAGCACCGAAAAGGTGGGTGTAGCAACCCGCCGCAGGGCTCACTACCTACTTCGGCAGGTGATTTTTTAGAGGAAGAGAGAGGAGAGAATAGGATGGGCAGAGATCTGCCGGCGGGTGCTATCTCCCCTCCCCCCGGGGAGAGAGAGCGAATGGATCTCGGAGGGCTAGCCTCCGAGGGGCCATCAACAGAGGGTAGTCCATCCCCCTCAACGACTACTGGCGACAGTAGTCGGGGTTACCGTCCTCACCGGAGGATAGATAGGGTGAGCTCTTCGCGGAGGATTACAAGAGCGGCTATCCAACGTGGGACAGGCATGTCCCTGGGGTCCAGGGTCCCCGTGGGCCAGGGGACACCGGTACCAGGGGCCAACAAGCCCGGCCCCCTCTGCTTAAAGAGGACGCAGAGGGAGTCTACCCCCAACAACAACATGGGGGCACTTGGGGCCAACCTGGGGAAGGAGGACGCAAGGACTGGAAAGAGAGAGGGGCGTCGGGGACGAGGATCGCGGGGCCGGTCGTTGTCATCGATGTCCTCCTCTCCCAGGGATCTAAGTTCCAGGTTCGGAGAGCAGGGGGGAAAACGTTGCTGCAGCCACCAGGGGTCGCCAAGGTGAGCGGCACCGGAACCAGATGACCGATAGCAACACTGGGGGGGACGAAGAGGGCAAGGGCCTCAACAAGCGGCGGATCCTCGTCGGTGGAATTGGTGGAAGGCTTAACCCCGACCTTGATTCCGGCCGAGAAGAAGAGGGGGAGACCTATCACAACCGACGAGGGGTTAGGGATGAAGGAGAAGAGGGAAAAAGCGCAACAGGAGAGAAGAGAGGAGCACCTTAGGAGGTTGGAAAAGGAGGCGTGGAGCCTCCTCGAAAGGGGGTGCATCCACACTACGATGAATAAACGCCCTGCAGAGGAAGTGTTCAAAGACGCCTCCGCTTTGCCCCTCCTAATAGAGGTTAGGTCGTCGGAGCTAGCCGGTGAGGTGAGTCGAGCCCTGGGGGCAGTAAGGCTGATGACGAGACGTTCCAGAACTCTCACAGGAACATTCATCAGCCTGCTGCACCGGGCTGTTGCCACCTCACAGCCGGCGATGGCGACCCTGATCTCTAGAGTAGCGGAGCTAGACGAGAGGGGAGAGGAGAGGCCAGAAACGAAAAGGGAAGCAGAGGAGCTGAGGGAGGAGAACAGAGGACTGCGGGCGGAGAATACGAGGCTCCAGGGAGAACTTCAAGCCAGCAAGGCCTCGGTGATCCCCACCTAGACTCCCTTTTCAGATCTGTCCAAGAAGAGAAGGACGTACGCGGAGGTGACCAGTGGAGAGACGTCCACCTCAACGGTGGAAGAGATAAGACAGGAGAGAAGAAAGAAGAAGAAGAGGAAGAGGAGGAGAGTGCCGAGAATCCACACCTCCTCTTCCTCCTTAGGTAGGGGGAAATAGGGGAGGGAGGGGTTCCTCCGGGGGTTTGCCCAGTCTAGGATGATAGACTCCCGGATGAGACTTCTTCTCCAACAGGGAAACCCGAGCAGGGAAAAGCGCGAAGGGACCTTGACGCCTCTATGGCGACTGCGGCCCGTACACCTGGTGGCGGGGTGAGGGGTCTGATCAGTCAGAAGCCTCACCTCGTCTGGGAGTGGGACGGGAGCCGGATTGCGGAGGGAGCGGGGACCCATGCGCTGGTCTAGGCTAGGGAAGTCAAGGAGGGGGCAAAGGACCACGGAAGGAGGGAAGGTCAGGCCCAGGCCCAAGTTCCGGCGGACCAAAGCAGGAAGAAAGAGAGAGCCAAGGAGAAGAAGAAGAGGAGGGAGGCGAAGGCGAGGTTCCTGAAGGATAGGGAAAAGGAACTAGTCCAGGGAGGAGGAGTGGGAATCCCGGCCAAGTAACTGGAAAGGCTGGGAATTGAGGCGGGATTAGGATGGGCACTTCGGGTTGAGGAAAAGAAGGAGGACGCATAGTCCCTGGGTGCTAGGGAGAAAGGAGAAGAAGGAAAAGGAAGGGGCGAAGAAGATTCCCACTCCTCCCCCTACCAATCAGGTAGGAGTAAAGAAAGGGATGAAGGGGGCAAGACCGGGTAAGCTGGAGCCGCCGAAGAGCGCGGCCGTCGCCACAACCTGCTCCCCCCCCGACCGGTATCGGGAATTTATGGTAGAGACTGGGCGCCGGATCAGGCCGACAGACCTGGGCATTCAGGAATCTCTGAGGGTGACTCAGGCCCTGAACAGAGACATGTTGGTCGAGGTGCCTGGCCTTACCGCGGGGGCAGCTGCCGACCGGCTTGCGGAAGAGCTCCGCAAGCTGGCGGCGGAGAAAAGCCCCGGTATTCGCATCCGCAGGCCGGTTAAGATCGCAGCGTTGCGACTGACCGGCCTCGATGCAACAACCGGGGCCGACGAGGTAAGCATCTCCCGGTGGGGGACTGGTTCGGTAGTGGTGCAGTGTCCGTTGGCGGCTGCCGCGAAGGTAGCCGCCGCGGAGCGAGTCCTAATTGGATGGACTCGCGCCGGGGTGGTGGCGTTGTCCGCTCGCGTAAAACTATGCTACCGGTGCCTGGAACCGGGGCATGTGCGCGAGCGGTGCGACAGCGCCACCGACCGCAGCGGATTGTGCTATCGCTGCGGTAACCCCGGCCACCGCGCCAAAGGATGCCAAGGGACGGCTCGCTGCCCGGTCTGCGCCGAGGTGGGCAGGCCCTCCGATCACAAGATCGGAGGGCCTGCCTGCAAACCTCCCTCCTCCAGGAAGAGGAAGGGGGTTAATGCAAGGAATGAAAAGGAGGGAGAGCAGGGAAAAGGGAAGGTAAAGGAAGATCTGCCGACCGTGGTCGAGGGAGCCGAGGAAGGGGAGGCCCGAACCCCTCTGGAGGACCCCGTGGACCGGACCCTGCTGATGGAGGAGGCCAGTCCGGCCCCTCTGCAACAAGGGACCAGGAGGATGCTCCGGGAGCGGAATAGGAAGAAAGGGAATCTCTAACGTCGTGGGGACTTCCGGAGAGGACCTCGACACCTGTCTCGATGGTGATCGTGCCGCTGGCCCAAAGGAAAAGGCGAGGGGACGAGCGGACAGACAGGAAGGACGGGACCAGCGAATCATCCGAGGAGGACCCGACGGTTAAGATGAGGTGGGTGCAGTTTGCGGACTCTCCCCCAACTACCCTAGCGGAAGGGGAGACAGCGGGTGATCCATCCCTTTCTCCCTTTGTGGTTGTTGACGACTCCTCCTCATACCCCTCAGAGGAAGGAGTGGTCCAGGCAGGGACTCCCGAAAGGCAATCGCCCTCCGCACACGAGGAGGCACAGGAGGTCATAGCCACCAAGGCCGAAGCCCCCTCTGGGGAGACTGAGGCGGCCCAGCCGCCAGAGGTCTCCCAAGAGGGGGTGAAGGTAGACAGCCTGGGGGAGACGTGTAAAGCCTAGCCTTCACGCCACTCCGGGTGCTACAGGCTAACCTCAGCCGCGGCGCCCGGGCCCAGGACCTATGGGTACACAGGGTCCGGGAACTGGGAGCCGGGCTGGGGGTGGCCACGGAGCGGCACTGGGTGCCGATCAACAGCGAATACTGATTCGGCAGCCCGGACGGCTCGGTGGCCATGGTGGCTGACCCTGTAGCGGGGACCCCTCCCTGTGTTTTAAGGGAAAAAGGGTCCTCGTACGTGGCGATCGACTACGGGCCTATAACTGTGGTAGGGGTATATCTCCCCCACCACAGAAACGAAGCCGGACTTGGCGACCCCGCCCGCATTAAGGGGATCCTAGACAGGTTCGGGGATTTGGTGCGCAAGTGCCATCCCCGACCTGTCGTGATTGCCGGGGACTTCAACGCCCACTCTGAGGAGTGGGGTTGTAATCCCCGGCAACGGGACCCCAGGGGCGAGGTCATCATCGGCTGGGCGGCGGGATTGGGCCTTCTGTTGTTAAACAGAGGGTCCACTGACGCCTGTATAAGGCCGGAAGGGGGGTCATCGGTCATTGACTTGACATGGGCCTCCCTTCCGTCTGCCAGGATGGTCTCCGAATGGAGGATGGAGGTGGAGGGCGAGACATTATCTGACCATAGATACATAGCCTGGGCCCTCCACCTCCCTAAACCAAAACAGGTGTCGGCTCGCCGCCCTGAGGAGAGGAACTTTCCTCTCCCCAAAAGATGGGCCCTTAGTCGACTAGATGTGGACAGGTTCAGGGCTGCTGTCCTTGTGGCCACCTGGCACATAGAGCCAGGTGAGTGGGACCCCGGCCCCCTGGAGGGGCCGGGGAGATAACGGGGATAGTGGCGTCGGCATGCGACGCCGCGATGCCCCGTTCCCACCCCCGTCGGGGCCGTGCAGCGTATTGGTGGTCGAAGGAAATAGCGAGACTTCGCAGTGACTCCGGCCGCGCCAGAAGGGCGTATACGCGTGCCCGGCGACGAGACGGGGATGCCACAGGGGCAAAACAGGACTACCTTGCCGCCAGGGTAGTCCTCAAGACCCCCAGGGTGCGCAAAACCGGCCTGGCCGTGTCCAGGCTGATGCGCGCCCAGGGGGGCCCAGGATGGCAGGCTCGCCGCCTGTATGTCGGTGCGGTTCTCTCGATCGCCCTGTACGGAGTGCCTATATGGGCCCCTCAGCTGCTGGCCTCCGCGGTGGCCAACAGGCAGCTGAGGCAGGCCCTTAGGCTCCTAATGATCAGGGCGATTCGGGGGTTCCGCACAGTATCATACATGGCGGCGACCACCCCGGCCGGCTCCCCCCTGCGGAGCTCCTCGCCGAGGAGAGGAGGATCTTCTACTGGCGAGTGAAGGGGCTCCGCGAGGGGGGAGAGCTGACGGCCAGGGGCCTAAAGGGCCTGATGACCCAGGCTAGAGACCGGACCCGGGAGCGGTGGGAAGGCTTGTTAGCCGACCCCCGTGGGTCCGGTCTCGCAACGGCCGAGGCTGTCCGCCCCTGTCTGTCGGAAATGACAGACAGGAGGGGGCGTTGAATGTCCTTCCACCTGGTGCAGGTATTGACCGGGCACGGATGCTTCGGGAGATACCTGCACCGGATAAGGAAGGAGCCCACCGCTTGGTGCCACCACTGCCCCGAACAAGAGGACACGGTGCTGCACATCCTAGCCGCCTGCGCGGCATGGGAGGAGCAGCGCCGGGTCCTGCTCGGACCACTCTTCTGAATGATTGGATAGGGGGGAAAGGGGGAGGTGGGGAACCCGATTGGGGTCGGGCCCACCTCCCCAAAATCCCTCCCTCTCCCTTAAAGAGGGGAGGATAAGAAGGAAGGGTGGATGTCCCCTTTCTCCAAGGTGACACCAGAAGGCCAACCGGCGGGGATACCCGCCGGGGACCGCACCTCTCCCACTAATTCCCCGAAAGGGGAAGGCGGGTGCGGTACAAGAAGGCGAGGGACTCTTAGAATAGAGCCCTGGGGCCGGGGGGTTGGGGAGGGAATGCGGGAGCAGTTCCCCTAACTCCCCTCCTCACAGTCCGACAGGTAGACATCCCGCAGAAGTTTTAGTCGGTAAGAGTCCTACCCTTGGATAACCCCCCCCCCAAGAGGGCGGGGGTATCCATGATGGATTTCACCTGCGTGAACAAAAAGAAGGTTGGTAGGGTCTTCCCGGTGGATGCCACCTTGTCGTGATGGCGGAGCTTGTGTGTACCAATTATATACAGAGCTGTGCCGGCGGGGTTTGGCCCCTAGCAGGTTCTACCATGCCGGGGTGGTCTGTACGGAGGGGCCAGACTAAGAGCGTCCATAATACTCCTGGATGGGCAGCTGTCTCCAGGTTTTATCCAGGGGCTAGAGAGTCTCATTCGTGCGGCACAAAGGACCCTACAGCGCGGGCAGAGCGGGCTCGTCAGCCTGGTGAAGGCAACCGGTCTAGGGGAAGGAAAACCCCGAAATCAAACCCGTATGTGTGGGGGCACGTAAAACCCCCACATTTTATGGAGTAGTGGAGACAAAGGAGAAAAACGCCCCGGTACTCGGAGCCGGGGCACGGCGGGAGGGGCGTATCGTCCCGGCACTCCCCCGTCGTCATCATGCTACGGGATGGGTGATGTGTGCCAGGCGAGCATCATCGGAATGATGCGTAACATCATCGGAAAATGCTACCGCCCGAAGGGAGGCTCTTGCGGATCGGCTGTCGAGTGTGGATCGGGTTGATCTGCCCTCGACCTTTGCCGGTTCCAAGAGCGCCAAAAAGTGGAAGAGGAAGGCGGAAACTTCCGCCTCCCAGTTGTGGAAGGACACGGAGGTGCACTTCCCTCTCCTCGGAGACGCTAATGTCCCCCGGGGGGGAGTGCAGCTCCCTGCGCGCGAGCGGGTGGGAACGTAGGTCTGTCCGCCACGCAGACGTGGGAGAAACTCTTTCCAGGGGAGGAGTTCCCTTCAGTCGAGGGCGAAGAAGCCTCATCGGCTGGAGGGGTTCCTCTCCGAAACGCGCAGGAGGGGGGAGTTTCGGGAGGGGCGAAACGCCAACAGTGGGGCATTCAACCCGTGCGGAAGCCCGAACTGGTGGCGAAGTGTGGGAGGAACCTGGCCGCGAATGCACTGGATGCGGTAGATTATCTACTGCATCTGCTAATTATGCCAGGCAAGTGGACGGGGGAGCGCTACGACGGGAGGCCTTTCTCCGCCCTCAATGAGGACGCGAAGGACAGCCTCGATGATATCGAGGAGGCCCTCGCCTATTACAGGAGGCTGGTGGAGGAGGGCGGTCCGGATGGACGCTTTGGTGCCCTGGAGGTTCAAGTCCGGGGCCTCAAGGCTGAGATCGCCCGCATAGGGCGGCTGCTGGAGAAGATTTGGCCTTCTCCGGCACCCGCAGTTGCGGGCAGCGGGACCGCACTCCCCCACCCCTCTCCGCGGCAACCGGCGGCCGCAAGGGAGTGGCGCAAAGGGTGGACCGTTGTCACCCGTAAGGGGGAAAGTAAGGGTGGGAAAGGGGCGCGGCCTGACCCCACTCAACCAAAGGGTGGAGGTGCCTCAAAGAAGGCGGCACCCCCTCCCAAGGAAGGGAAAGCTGGGGGAAGGGAGCCCCGAAGAAAGAACCCCCTCCCCACTAAGAAGCCGTAGCTGAGGAACTCCCCGCGCAACCCGGTCGTAACAGTGACCGCGTTGCCGAGGGGTCCCTCCATCACGGAGATTATGGCCAAGGCCAGGCTTCAGGTCGACCTGCAGGAGGTCGGCCTGGAGCCTGGCAGCCTCAAAATTAAAAGGGCCAGGAATGGGGGATCATCCTGGAGGTTCCTGGCCAGGACGGTCGGGATAAAGCCGACCGCCTGTCTAGGGACATTCAAGATGTTTTGCACGGGGTGGCGGCGGTCTCCAGGCCGGCAAGAAGGACGGAGCTCCGCCTCGTCGGACTGGAGGACTCGATTACCAAATTAATGATCCGAGCCGCAGTACTTAAGGTTTCGGGTTGTCCCCCGGATGATCTCCAGATCGGGGAAATCAGGAGATCGTCTGGGGGACTAGGGGCAGTTTGGATCCGGTGCCCCTTGGCACCGGTCCAAAAACTAGCGGTAGCCGGGGGGCTGGTAATAGGTTGGGGACGAGCGCAGGTACGGGTGTTGGAGGACCGGCCCCTCCAGTGCTATAAATGCCTACACTACGGTCACATGGCAGCGGCCTGCCAGACCGACAATGGTCTGACTGGCCGCTGCTTCAGGTGCGTAGGGTCCGAACACGTGGCACAGGGGTGCACCGCAGCGGTGCGCTACCCCCTGTGCCACAAAGAACGGAGGGAAGCCGGCCACCGAATGGGTGGCCGGGCATGTAGGGCGGTCCCCCGGACTGCCCCGAGAGGGAGCGTTCCCCCGCGGCGAAAACGGCGGAGGAAAAAGGCGGCACAGCGGGAGGCTGGGGCTGGTGGACAGCCACCGCCGACCGTTGGTGCCGCCGCATCAAGTATAGAAGGGGCTGTACCCCCTGTCGCTGGCCCGGATAAGGCCGGTACGATAGAGAAGGGGGTGACGGAGGCTGGAGTGATTCAACCTCCGCCACCCATGATACAGGTAGAACCGGCGGCAAAAGGAGCGACGGCTGCTCCAGGAGAGCCGGACCCATCCTCGGCGGATAGGCCGAGGGGGTCTCCGAGGCAGAGACAATGGAGGTTGAGACCTCGGCCACCCTCCTGGCGGAGGAGGGATGGGAGAAGTGGGCGGCGTAGAGAGCGTGGTGTTGCTCTCCCCGCACACTCTCCCATCCCAGGCCCATGGGATCTGCCGGTGGGATAGTGGCCACTGGCGGCCCCCCCACTGGGACCCATGGGCCAGGTAGGAGCAGTCGGGGGTGGGCCCACCCTTTATGAGAACACCCCCGCACCAGGAGAAATAGCCCCTCCCCAGGGTGCGAACCCCGTCTGCGGTTCTTGATATGGAGACGAAGGAAGCTCTGGGGAGGGAAGATCTGCCTCCAAGGGGGCAGGCGCTGTAGGTTCCCCTTCGGTTCCTCACCGAGGGGGAGGGGCTCCCGAAAGGGACCCTCACACACCTTTCACCATACGACGGGCTAGGTGGTGTGTGCCAGGCGGGCACACCACCCGAACCGGCTACCGCCCGTAGGGAGACACTCTTGGACCGGTTGAGGCCGAGCGTGGGTCGTATGGACCCACCCTCGGCCTTTGCTGGCCCGAGGTGTGCAAAGAAAAGGAAGCGGAAGGTGGAAGCTTCTGCTGCGCAGTTGTGGCGGAACAAGGAGGTGCACTTCTCTCCGCTCTGGGACGCCAGCGTCCCTCGGGCGGGGGGGAGTGCAGCTCCTTGTGCGCGTGTAACGGACGAATTGTCCGCCACACAAACGTAGGAATGGCTTTTCCTAGGGGAGGAGTTCCCTCCGGTCGAGGGCGAAGAAGTCCCTGCGGCCGGGGGAGCTCCTCTCCGGAAATTAATACATACATATATATATATATATATATATATATATATATGCATACATACATACATATATAATGCATAAACATATATATTTTAACGTGATTATTAAACGAAGAAACAGTTTTAATGATAATGTGACGCCCCAGCTGATTTCTTATACAGCGACGGGCCTGAGTGTACCGCGACTGTCGCCCCGGCCGCTGAGCGCGAAGCGGTGCGAGGGAGGCAGTAGGCGTCACCTACTGAATTTCGCCCGAAATATGCAGATCGTGGCCAGCTCTGGTTTAAATAGTTCCGATCAATGCGGTCATAATGTGGCGATGCCCCATCTTGCTGGAACCAAACATCATCAAAATTATTACCAACAATCTCCTGTATTGATGGAACAATTTGGACTGTTAGAAGCTGCAGATAGGTTTCTGAGTTCAAATTGCCATTTATAAAAAAAGGCCTAACCACTTGATTATCATAAAGACCTGCCAAAACATTCAATTTTTGAGGTCGCTGCGTGTGCTTCAAGTATCCAATGAGGATTTTCGTTGTCCCAATATCTAAAATGATAACGGTTTACTTTACCAGTAATTTCAAAAGACGCTTCGTCTGGAAAAACGATATTATGCGAAAAGTTCGGTTGCTCATCAATTCTTTGCATCATAACTTCTGAAAATTGCACCCTGCGGTCAAAATCATCCTCATTCAACTCATGGTGGAGATGAACTTTGTAGGGGTGGAACTTAATGGTATTTAGATCTTTGGAAATTGACAATACACTCATTTGAAGCTGTTGAGATGCTTTTCTAATTGACAATCTGGGATTTTCAACAAATGATGGGGCTACTTCAAATTGTCTCTCTTCTGTCGTTTGGGACTTTGGCCTCCCAGATTTTTGGCGGTTTTTATTACTCCCAATTTCTACAAATCGTCTGATGGTGCGACATACAGTCGATATTGAAATACCTTCGCCTTTATTACGAAAGTTTTCATTGAACAGCAATCTCAATTCACTGTATGACCTTTGTCTATCCCCCCATCCTCTCATCATCAAAAGCGAAACTCTCTCATGCTCTGTAAGAGAAGCCATTTGGAATTGAAAACAAAAAATTTGCAAAAATTTGGTATAAAAAATTCGGTTTCTTTACCTTTAAATAAAAATAATAAGTAATGTACCATTGATCGTTAATAATAATATGATAATAATTCAAAACGGACTAGAATGACATCAAAACTTGTTAAATCGATGAAAACTCAAAAACAATCTATTATCTGTTTGACACTGATAGAATCGAGACAAATAAAAACCTTGAAGCATACACTTTATCGGTGGCGAATAAATTTTTCGGATACTGATCCTGGGATTTTTGAACTCGTTAAAACCGAATCCGACATCCGGCATCGGATTTTGCAAATTCAAGATGGCCGATTCAAGATAGCGGCCGATATTTAAGAATAACAAAAATTGGATCTCGTTTAAGGAGTTTTTGAAGTCGTTTCTGAAATCGAATCCGACGTTGGATTTTACAAATTTAAGATGACCGATCCAGAATGGTGCCCGATATTAAGGAATTACCAACAATCGGAGTATGACCTCGTACGTAAAATCTCTTCATATATGGGGGGGCGAGTAGAAGTATGTGTTTCCAGCCTAAAAAAATTAATTGACCTTGATATGACTGACACATAACCTTAAGAACAAGGTCAAGGTTGAAAACGTCATATCCGGACGTAAAATTTTTCAATCTTGACACTTTTGGTCAAAAGTATGGATTTTTAGTCCTAAAAAGTCCGGTTTGACCTTAATAATAATATTACCTCATGACCTTGAGAATAAGGACAAGGTTATGACTGAATGTCCCTCGTTGACCTCTACATTCTTATTCTTATGCGTAACATTGCTCCCTAGCAAGTGCATTTTCGAAGATATTCGCATTTTCAGCCTACAATGAGCTTAGACCTTTATATGACCTCCAGAGGTCAAACTTGGCAGTGTTCAAGGTCATATTCGAACGTAAAATTTTCCGCTCTTTTCATTTCTGTGGTCAAAAGTATGGGGTCCCATTTAAAAAAATTGACCTGACCTTGAAATGATCTTCAAGGTCACTGTCAAGGTCAAATCCAAGGTCACCGTCAGATAGACAGGAAAATATCATAAAAACCCTGTACCTCACATATTTTCTAGGATTAATATTTTTCGAGTTATTCTGCTCTTCCCGGACTTTTATGACACCCTGTTTAATATATATATATATATATATATATATATATTGTATACATATATGTATACATATTGTTACATCTCAGCTCCTATTTTCCCCCCTTTTTCTTGTTTCTTTTTTTTATCCTTATCGAGCGGTACATCTTGCAATCTAAACTTCCGGTTCTCCCCTCCCTCGTTCGATATGGACTAGGATATTATGTTGACATTCGTAATGGCGACCTGTAATTGTGACTAGCATTTTATTTCAAGTTAATGCGTTAGCTTTAATGCCTTTTACTATTCCTTTGTACATGGAAAACTTTGTGTTAAATTTCCGACACCGGCGTGTGTTAATTTGATATATCGATTTTGGATGACAAATTTTATGTGCCAGACTCAACGTATTAATTGTGTTACTCTTTTCTGTTTTCTTTCTTTTTGGCATTTCTATTCTATGTTAATTTGACACGTCGTTTTCCACAGCGCGCGTATGCTTTATCATTGCTTACGTAGTCTCAAGAATAACAGCCCGGTTGCGCGAGGGTTTGGCTATTATTTCTTACTATTATTCCAAATTATTTTTATCATAGCGGACAGACTATGCAGCTTCCCCATCTCTTGCTTCTTAACAATAAAAATAAGCATTAAGTGTGGGAAAGTTGTGTTATAACCGTTAACAACTTTCCTAATCGTTATCTTTATAACTCTGCAGTATAAGCATTGTGATTCTACGAATCTCATAACTGTTTTGCGTTAGCAGCACGGCCCAGCTTCGCTCTCAGGAATCTCGGATGGAAGACAAGGCATATCGCGTCGTAATTCTCCATCTTGTTTCTTTCATCCGACATCTCGCTAAACTTTACATATTATCCGGTTATTAGATCAAAGCGTTAGAAATGTAGTGTAAAGAAGTAAAAAACCTATCATTATAAAATTGTACTACCCCCGTTTGCCACTCTCCGTTAAAATTATTAAACTTGTTGCGCCGAATTCGCCAGGAACGCTTCCTTGGCCTAACATTGTAAAGCGTCGTACCTAAATTCGCGATTGCCGCATTATTGTCCACCCGCGGTTGACTATAAAATTGTAAACGTTTTCATTCTAAGATAACCGAACTGTTTAGGCGACACTTTGGCGGGGTTCTTATCGTTGTTGCATCCGGAGATCGAGTAACTCGCGTCTTGCTTCGACACAAAGAAGAAGGACTCCTCGGCCCGTCGGCGAACCGCCCGCTTCTTCAGTCTCGTTGAGGCCGTCACACGTTTCGGACGCGTACTCACAAGTCTCTCCTTAACTATTGTACTTAGAGAATCTTCAAGTTCTATCATCTCGTGACGGTCTCTCATATTCTCGTATATTTCCTTTTTTTTCTTTCTGGTTTTTTCTCATTACAATTGTTGCAACCAAGTGTATTCGTGACTTCAACCAGCTTCACGATCTTCTTAATTAATTCGTATAAGAAAAGACAGACGCGACTTTCGGAAGCCGGGAGTGCGATATCGCGAGCGTTCGACGTTCCGTCATCTCAGCTGGGAGGAACGCAGTTACGTACGAGGGCTCCTTCTCCCGTTCCGTCGGACGCCTAAACAGTGACGTTCCAGCCATCCGATCACAGTAAGCCTTTCGATATCCAAGTTAATAAACAATATTTGTTTTCCTCTATGTCGTTCGATGTGTTTCGCAAACCGTGTATTGTTCTCCGTACAGGGGCGCTTTCCTCATAGTCATATCCACGTTATCAAATAAATTCTATTGAATCCAATAAAATTCCACGGGACGTAAAAATATATTGGGTGAGTGCAAAAGTTCGTGCGGAGTTTCAATAGATGGAGTTATAAGCGTCGTAAAGTGTTGTCATTAATACTTCCATCTACATATTATATAACGTTGGAAAGGTGACGTCTTCAGCTGTTATTAAAAAAAAAATCATTTGTTTTCATACAAACTGCTTCGAGAAATATCACTTTAAAAATGAGTCGATAAGGTGCATTTACGGTATGTTATGCTTTACGAGTTTCGGAAGGGAATAAACGTTGCCGCAGCCGTAAAAAACATTCAGGATGTTTATCAGGATGAAGCACCAGCTAAACGAACTGTGGAAAAATGGTTTGCTAAATTTCGGCGCGGAGAATTTAACCTTGAAGACGAGCCACGCTCTGGTCGACCTTCTGACATTGATGACGATGTTTTGCGTACTTTAGTGCTCAATAATCCGCGAATTTCAACAGAAGAAGTTGCTACAGCACTAAACGTTGACCGATCAACCGGTCGGTTGATCAAACGGTTTTCGGCGTTTAAAAAAGATGGGATTCGATTTGAAGCTCGATATATGGGTGCCCCATTTGCTGACCGAGAAGAACAAAATCAAGCGAATTTCTGCAGCCGTTTCTTTACTCGGGCGGCTCAATAACGAGTTGTTTTTGAGTCGACTAGTGACGGGCGATGAGAAATGGGTCCTCTACAACAATGTTCAGCGCAAACGGACATGGAAACAATCAGATGAGCATGGTGACGCAATGCCAAAGGCCAGTTTGCACCCGATGAAGGTGATGCTCTCTGTTTGGTGGGATTGCAAGGGCATAATCTATTTCGAGCTTCTCCCCGCTGGCGAAACGATTGATTCGGACAAGTACTGTCGCCAATTAACCAATCTGAATCGAGAAATAAAAGAGAAATGTCCGATTTTGTCAAATCGCAAGGGAGTCGTTTTTCATCACGACAACGCCAGACCACACGTTTCGAAAAAGACGCTGCGCAAACTGAAGAGCCTGAAATGGGATGTCTTAACGCATCCACCGTATTCTCCTGATATCGCACCATCTGACTATCACTTGTTCCGGTCATTGCAAAATTATTTAAATGGAAAAAACTTTGACTCTTTGGAGGCCTTAAAAAACGGCGTCTCTTCGTTCTTCGAATCTAAACCGCGCAGTTTTTATGATCGAGGCATCAGTATGCTGCCAGAACGTTGGGAAAAGATTATAGAAAACGATGGAGAATATATCATTGATTGAATAAAGATTTTTGTTTGCCTAATCACTGTGTGACTTTTACTCACAAACTCTGCACGAACTTTTGCACTCACCCAATATATAGGGTCATCGAAAAGTATAGGACCCCCCTAATATCTTCAGTTCGAATGCATTTTGGAGAAAATGTTCAATAGCAAAGTTGTATGGTTTCAAACGGGCAGTAAGATGATAACCTTTATTTTGACCTTGACCATGTCCTTCAAGGTCATTTCAAGGTCAACCTTATTTTTTTAATGGAACTCCCAACATTTTATTGCATATTCTTATAGCTCATCTCAAGAGCTTTCAAAACACTATAATAAAACATTTTTTCATTAAGTACTTTTTGAGTTATAAAGGTTTGAAGTTAACAATTTGTTAAGTGGTGTGTGATTCCGGCCAGTTAAGGCAAGAGTGGTGTGTGATTCCGACCAGTTAAGGCAAGAGTGGCGTGTGATTCCGGTCAGTTAAGGCAAGGGTGGTGTGTGATTATGACCAGTTAAGGCGAATTTCATTCCAATTGGTCAGCTTGGGAAAAATATTCAATTGTACCAAACAATTCACAACAAATGTTCAAATTGTTGCCCTTCAACAGCCTAACAATGTGCCAATCTATTATAAACAGCTGAAACCGCATTCTGGAACGTTTCCGGCGGTATTAGTTCTATATCTCGAGTTATTCTCCCTCTTAAATCATTTAAATCATGAAGCTTCGTGGCATAAACTTTACTTTTCAAGTAACTCCACAAAAAAAGTCAAGTAAGGTCAAGTCCGGAGACCGAGGTGGCCACTCAATATGACCCCTTCGCCCTATCTACCTGTCCTGAAAGACCTCACTCAATTATTGACGGACAATGACACCATAATGAGGTGGAGCTCCATCCTGTTGGAAATAAATTTCATCCATATTTCCACCAGCTATGTCTCGAATAGCTGGAACAATTTGTTCGCGAAGCATGACTGTGTATACTTGTGTTGTCAAATTGCCTTCAATGAAGAAAAGGCCAATTGGTCTACCATTAAGAATACCTGCCCATACATTAACTTTTTGTGGATATTGGGTATGATTGTCTGATTTTCCAGTGAAGATTAACTTCACTCCAATATCTACAATTGTGTCTATTTAAATTTCCAGTCAGTTCAAATGTTGCCTCATCAGAGAAAACAATATTATTAAGTAATAGAGGATCGTCGACAATCATCTCCATCATAAGATCACAAAATTCGATGCGCCTATCAAAATCGTCTTCGGACAACTCTTGGACCAAATGGAGTTTGTATGGATGCCATTTATTCAATTTCAGAATTTTACTGACAGATGCATGACCGATTTCGTGTTCTTGTGCAACGCGATTGATGAAAATGTGGGGACTTTCAACGAAAGACTGTAAAACATCTAATGCCTTATCATTATTTGTTGCTGTTTTATGTCTACCAGATCTTGGGCGGCTTTTAACGCTACCAATGTCCTCGAAACGTTGAATAGTATGGATTACAGTACTTTTGGAGATCCTATTATTTTCATTCCGAAATTTTTCATTAAATAATCGCGTTACTGTTTTATGCCCTCTTTGTTGATCTCCCCATCCTCGCATCATTAACAGTGTTATTCGATCTCTTTCAGAAAGCTCCGCCATTAGAGCAAAGAAGAATTAATGAGGTAAGTGATAGGAAATTGATCTAAATAATTAAGTAGAGAAAAATATTAATTATTAAGTGTTGGTCCAACTATCGATTTATTTATTTCAACCAGCACTAGCAAAAAGCTCGTTGAGCAACTGAAAATCTAATAGATCAATTAATAATATTTACGAAAAAATTCTGGCCTATTGGAAACAAAATGAAGATGTTTGGGACAATCAATTGAAGCGCAATGGCTTCTTTTGTTACAGAAACAATTTTTGGGGCTGTTCGTTTTGGTCCACGAGGTGAGTGCTGCTCGTTAAGAAGAAGACAGCACTGCATCAAAGATTCAAATCAGTGATCCGTATTGTTTGCTCAAGTGCTTGTGCACTATTGGTGCCTGCGAGAGTGAGACAATAAAGATCGGCCCCGCCAACGCTTTCGGGCAGATTCCCGCTAACGCGTTCGGACATCACGCATTCGAGCAGCTTCTCGCGATCACCTTCGGGCAGTTTTCCGCCATAGCCTACTAGCATAACCGCTTGAAGCCGTACAACTTTGCTATTGGACATTTTTCCAAAATGCATTCTTACTGAAAATATTAGAGGGAGCTGACACTTTTCGATTAATATATTTTTTTTAAACCAATTAATTGGTCTCATTATTTCGCGTACAAAAGTATTAAGGTTATGATTACTGAAAACTAAATAATATTTTACAAGATATGGTAAAAGTGGGGTTTAGGGGACCCACCTTCGATAGTTTTCATATTGATATATGTTATAGAACTCACCTTCCTAAATAACACTAAAAAGGTTTTAGCCGTCGCTTACTGTTTATTAAAATGTTATTAACAAAAGAAGTTGTATAAATATTGCATATATATACTCATGTGTATATTTTTGCACATAGTATATACATAGAAATATAGTAAATAGTACACGTATATGCGCGGGGGAGGGGCTCCGGAAAACCTAACTCTAACCTAACTCATAACTAATAAATCGGTTAGGTTAGGTTGGGGTTAGGTTTTTTGGGGAGGGGGTGCGGAGGGAGGGGCGGATCTCCTCCCCCATATAAGTATACTGTTTTATATACAGGGTGGACCATTTTAACCTTTAATGGAGAATAACTCGACCGGTGAGCGAAATAGTGAAAAAAGTTTCATACAAAAGTTGTTGGACAAGGAGGGGGACGTATGACCATATCCTTGAATTTGACCTTGACTTTGACCTTAGGGGTTATTTGAAGGTCAAATAACATTTTTTAAATGGAATTGCCTATTTTCGACCCCGGATTTGGAAAGAGCGGGAAGTTTTAGAATAGGATATGGTATGATCTATAAGATCAAATGTTATGTTTTGAAGTCATTTCAAAGTCAAAAGGAACTTGTACGTGTATTCATGCGAAAATCGTATCTGTATACGGGGATTTCTAAATTATCTTCTACACTTAGCATTACCCAGAGACAACGACGTGGACGTGGTAGAATTCTGCCTCTTTCGGGGTGCTTGTTTAGAGTGAGTCCCCTTGCCTCTCACTATGCATACTTTGCTATTGTTAATCTAGCTATTCAAAAGGTTTTCGAAAGTTGCACCGTTAAAATTTATGCAATAATTGAGCCTTCTTTGGAAATGGGCCACTGTGCTGAGCAAGACATTTCGTGGAATCGCTTCACAAGCTCGTCTTATGCGATTTTCCATATCTTCTCTTGTTGTTGGTTCTTCTTTGAAAACAACTTCTTTCAAATAGCCCCAGAGATAAAAATCGAGTGACGTCAAATCAGGAGAACGAGGAGGCCATGCAATCGGACCCTCTCGACCAATCCATCGGTTCGGGTACCTTTCATCTAAAAACCTCCTGACTATACGTGCAAAGTGCGGTGGTGCACCATCCTGTTGGAAGAACATCCTTCGCCTGGCTTCCAAATCTACGTTCTCCAACAAATGAGGCAATTGGTCTGTGAGCAAATCGAGGTACGTATTTGCATTCACAGTACGTTCGAAAAAGAATGGACCGACCGAGTATCCATTAACAATCCCGCACCAGACATTGAGGCTCCAGCGGTGTTGATTGTCAATCGCTCTATGCCAGTGCGGATTGGTATCGGACCAATAATGGCAATTATGCCGGTTCAACTCCCCTGTGTTCTTGAACGTCGCTTCATCGGAAAACATCACAAATCTAAAAAAATTAGGGTCCCGATCGATCTGCTGTAAGGCCCACCGGCAGAACTCGAGGCGTCGATCAAAATCGGCAGGTAATAATGTTTGGGTCAAAGTGATATGATAAGCATAGTACTTCCGAGCCTTCAAAATCCGCAAGATTGTGGACTTCGGTATTCCTGTGGATACCTCCAGTCTACGGCTCGAAATATGAGGATCGAGATAGACCGATGCCAAAATAGTCAGCACTCGAACGTCATTCTCGTCATATTCGTGATGACGACGTTGACGTGTCATTTGCCCAGTACGTGCCCTCGTGGTCAAATTTCTGATCGTCACGTTACACGGATGTCGTCTCCTCGGAAAGCGCTGAGCGTAAAGTGCTGCGGCATTCACATGTGGCCGGTAGGAGCACGCAGATAAAGACAATATGTCCACGTCGCTTCCGAGTAATGCTCACATTTTTCACTCGTAAGGAATTATTCGCTGAGAATACAAAATAGTGTATTATAATAGTGTTATAAATAGTGTTATTGTTATTATTATCATTATCCGCCCAAAAATAATATTGATAATAATAATTATAACAATAATTATTATAAAGCTAGTATAATAAATATTGTTCATTGAGATAAAACTCAATTATTATCATACAGCTTGTCTCTTAGTATTAATAAGCAGAGATCTGGTGTGATTAAAATGGGAGATTATACACTCAATGAGATAGTTGATATAATTTATATTTTAGGAGAATGTCGAGGTGTCTATGTGAATGCCGCAGCACTTTACGCTCAGCGCTTTCCGAGGAGACGACATCCGTGTAACGTGACGATCAGAAATTTGACCACGAGGGCACGTACTGGGCAAATGACACGTCAACGTCGTCATCACGAATATGACGAGAATGACGTACAGATACGATTTTCGCATGAATACACGTACAAGTTCCTTTTGACTTTGAAATGACCTCAAAACATGACATTTGATCTTATCGATCATACCATATCCTATTCTAAAATTTCCCGCTCTTTCCAAATCCGGGGTCGAAAATAGGCAATTCCATTTAAAAAATGTTATTTGACCTTCAAATAACCCCTAAGGTCAAAGTCAAGGTCAAATTCGAGGATATGGTCATACGTCCTCCTCCTTGTCCAACAACTTTTGTATGAAACTTTTTTCATTATTTCGTTCACCGGTCGAGTTATTCTCCATTAAATGTTAAAATGGTCCACCCTGTATATACATCAATCTAATAGTAATTGAGAGTATTATACTTACTACATGGGCTTAAAAGTCTTTGGCTTAACAATGAAAAACGATTTTTTTAATGAAAAAAGTGTTTTATTCCTCGACATAATCTCCATTTAGAGTAATGCACTTAGTGTAACGGTCCACTAACATTTCGATGCCGGTCTTATAGTGCTCGGTGTCAAGTCCCTCAAAATAGGCATTTGTTTCCAACTTGACCTCCTCATTCGAATAAAATCTTTTACCAGCGAGCCACTGCTTCAGTCGGGGAAAAAGGAAATAGTCGCTGGGGGCCAGGTCTGGAGAATACGGGGGATGCGGGACCAATTCATAGCGCAATTTCTTTAATTTATCGGTCGTATCGCGAGCCGAGTGAGCTGGAGCATTGTCTTGGTGAAACAAAATTTTTTTTTTTGCCAAATGTGGCCGTTTGACCTTGACCTCGTCGTCCAATCAATCCAGTAATGTACAGTAATATTCTTTATTGTTGGTTTACCATGTTCAAGATAATCAATGAATATTATGTTATGCGCATCCCAAAAAATACTAGCCAAAACCTTGCCGGCTGATTGTTGTGTCTTCGGGCGCTTCGGACGGCTTTCACCAGGCAATAACCACTCCGCTGACTGCCGATTGGACTCCGGTGTGTAGTGATGGATCTATGTTTCATCCATTGTGACAAATCGACACAAAAACTCCTTCTTATTGCGGTTAAACAGGGCCAGATTTTGCTTTGAAAGTCGAACACGTTCCGCTTTTTGCTCAATTGTCAAAAAACGCGGCACCCAACGCGCGCAAAGCTTTTTCATGTGTAAATATTCATGAATATTCATGAATCAACGCGTTCCTTTGAGATGCCTATGATGTCAGCTAGCTCACTCAATTTCATTTTGCGGTCATTCAACACGATTTCACTGATTTTCTGGATGTTTTCTGGAGTAACTGCCTTATTTGGCCTTCCTGAACGTGGTGCATCATTTGTGCTCGTACGGTTACGAAACTCAGCAAACCAATATTTGATGGTTGAATTCGGTGGGGCAGATGTGCCGTAACATTTATCAAGCCATGCCTTTGCTTCAACAGTGTTTTTTCCCATCAGGAAGCAATGTTTAATCAAAACACGAAATTCACTTTTTTCCATGGTAAAGATAAATTCAAAGGTAACGTCACTTCGAAAGCTATAACTTGTACACGAATCAACGAAATATCATGAAATTTTTACAGCATCTAAGTTAAGGTTGGTACTCTATAGGAAATATAAGGATTTTTAGTTTGTGGCGCCATCTATATGTCAGGCCAAAGACTTTTCAGCCCATGTAGTAGTATTAGGTTACATAATTTTATACTATATATATGTATTAATAGAAGAAATATATATAAAGAAATTTTTTCCATGTTAGGATTATTTAATGGATACATTAAATTCATATTTTCGAAAAAACTATCAATACGTTTGTCAAAATCGTATGCTTTTTTAAATATAAATTTTGCAAGATAATGCGTGAGATGATAATCTCGTATACCATATCGAGGAATTTTTGCTCGCATATCTCTTCACAATTTTTCTATGTTTTGTGTATGAGCACCAGTCTCTGGATTTACAAAATTTCTTGAATGATTTAGGTATAATTTTATAGGTATAATTTTCGTAATTACGCAAAATATCATATCCCCGCCGCTGGTCCGTATGTATTATAGAACCAGGTGCAATATATTTTTTAATAACAGATAGCAGAGTATCAGCACGTCGATTCGGTACGGGTAAAATGAAAAATTTTTGGTATCACGTTCTCTACCACCAAAAACCCATTGTTCTCTAATTATACGTCCTGTATTATATTTTCTTTTTCCTACTTTAGCTTCATCTATTTCTACAATTTTATTCACTCCGCCAATTAGAATTTGTTTATCTTCAAACCATTGTTGAAGTAACTAGATATAATTTAACAAATCAATGTAATATTATTCATTAACAAGCACAAGTAAATAAGTAACAAGCAGTATATTACTTACTTCTTGACAAAAATTCGTCCAATCAACAACACTATGTTGATCTATTTGCAACTCATTCATTAAAAATGACTGTCGCGGTGGTTGCATCATTAGAAAGTAGCCGATAAAACGGCAAATTACAGTCAAATCTATGTGCATTCTTGAAAACCATGTTCCGTGAAATATACTAATTTTGAAGTTGCATGTTATTCTTTGTCGTTTTCGACCTTTAGTAACTTTATAATATTTGTTTGTGCATTGTAATAAACGATTTTCAAGTGGATTATTTGCTTTTAATAATTTTTTACATCGCGGACACATTATCTCATTTCGAACGACCTTTTTTCACATAGGAAATTCCATAAACTGTCGAAATTATGCAACATATGTAAATATTCATGTAAATACATTTTGAAAATTTACGTAACTCTTGGATTTACTTAAGCGACCAACTAGTTGAACGATGAAAGAGCAACTGAGAGTAATAATACAGATAATACGAAACATACCAAGTAAGAATATACAAAATAGAAATAATCAAAATAGAACAAGTTTCGTAGTGCGGTAAATATATTCATATATAGCGCGTGTATATCACGTGCTCATTCCTTAAATATATACACGGTGTCGGAGAATTATATTCTATCAATGAAATTTCTTCTGTTAATTATTTTTTAACAAACAATGAGCGACGGCTAAAACCTCTTGAATGTCACTCAGTAGAGTATCCTTGATAATATATATCAATGACAAGCTCATTGGAGGTGGGTCCCCTAAATCCCACTTTTACACAAGATATTTTAAATTTTGGGTCAAAAAGTTGTTAACTTCAAACCTTTATAACTCAAAAAGTACTTCATGAAAAAATGTTTCATTATGGTGTTTTGGAAAGCTCTCAAGATAAGCTATAAAAATATGCAATAAAATATTGAGGGTTCCATTAAAAAAATAAGGTTGACCTTGAAATGACCTTGAAGGACATGGTCAAGGTCAAAGTCAAGGTCATCGTCTTACACCTCACTTGAAACCATACAACTTTGCTATTGGACATTTTCTCTAAAATGCATTCTAACTGAAAATATTAGGGGGTCCAATACTTTTCGATGACCCTGTATACAGGGTGCACGATTTATCTGAAGACATTGAAATATCTCGAGAACTATGCATTGGATAAAAAAAAGTGGTTAATGAAAGTTGTTAGTTTCGAAGGAGAACATCCAATTATATCAAACTCGACTTCTCACCCCATCCCCTGGGGGTGGGGGTTGAGGGCAACTTTGAAATCTTAAATAGAAACCCCCATTTTTTATTGCAGATACGGATTCTACGCCACAAAATATGTAAATTTTGTCCGAAACTTTTTTTTTGATTCGTGATAGATGGCGCTGTAATCGCAAAAATTATATTTTCCGCAATTCTCCAGAAATGATCATTGGATTGAGAAATAAGAAATATCTGTTCAATATTTTTAAAGAACATAATAAAAGTTATTCCCCCCCCATCCTCTCGGGGTAGGGTGGGTGGTAACGTTCAAATCTCAAATGGGAACCCGAATCGAAGAGGAAACTGCTCGACGCGTCACTGTGGGTGTATGGCGAGCTACGGCTTATTATAATAGGCAGTGCAATGCCTTATTATAAAAGGCAGTGCAATGCCTACGGCTTATTATAAAAGTCAGTGCAATTGATACTTTCCTGCCGAGGTTGTCCCATAAGTGTTCAATTGGATTTAAATCTGGACTATTTGCTGGCCAATCGAGTCAATTTATGCCAACTTCATCGAAGAAATCAAGCACTCTTCTCGCAGTGTGTGGTCGAACATTGTCTTGCATAAACAAGAAGTTCTCTCCGATGAAGGGTGCGTACGGAACAACATACGGAATGAATATGTCTTCCACGTATACATCTGCGTTCATATTCTTGTCAAAAAAGTGCAGATCTGTATGAGCATTAGCTGAAATTCCTGCCCAAATCATTACAGAGTACACTCCATTGTAGCTATGCCTCTCACTTACCGTACAGTCTGCAAATCGTTCTACACCGCGACGATAAACTCGTTCTCGTCCATCTGGAGAATAGACACAAAAACGAGATTCATCGCTAAAGAGTACTTTGCTTCAGTCTGCGTAAGTTCAGTCTCTATGCTCAACTGCAAAATTGAGTCGAGCTACGCGATGGTGACATTTAAGCAAAGGTACAGCTGCTGGCCTGCGCGAAAGCAGATTTTATTCCTTTAATTTTCTCCGAACGGTGTTAACGGATACATTAATGTTGCGGACATCCCTTAAATTGTTTCTAATTTGAACAGATGTTCGATGTCTGTCTCTTAACGAATTTGAAACAATAAATCGGTCATCATTGTGATTGGTACATCGAGGACGTCCCGAACCAGGCCTTCTATGGAAAGAATTGGTTTGTAAGTACCTGGCAAGCACGTTGCACAGTTGACACTGACAAATCAAGTGCATGAGCAACGTACCTTCGACTTCTGCCATCTTCAATTTGCAGGAGTATAGAATATCCCGTGCATTTTGAGGCGTCGTATCGTGGCGGTGGCGCGCCCTACCTCCTCTCCGGCCCGCTGGTAGGAGGCGCGTGTCGTTTGTTTTAGAAAGTCGGCTTTTGTCAAGACCGCGAGAAGGAAGAAATAAGGAGAAGCTCCTCAGAGCATAGAGAGTGCATTTATTATTCGGAGAGAGCATTTATCTCTGTAGGAAGGAATTCCTACAGAATTCAGAAGTGGGATTATTCGTGTGATTCTCGTGACTAAATTCACGCATTATTGGTACGAGAGCGACTGTTGCTGTTACTGTGTGCAGAAGCGTAGAAAAGGCTGTGTGCCGGTAGAATACGCTGTCGTGTCGCGAGTGCCAGTTAGTGCGTTTGTCACAACCAAAATGGCGAGTCAAAAATACACTGTCGCCCAACTAAAGGAACTATTGAGGGAAAAGGATCTTCCAACGGCGGGCAATAAGGCCGATTTGATCTTACGGTTGCGGGAAAGAGTTCCTGGTATATTGGATGAAGCGTGTCAGGTATCTGACGAAGAGATTGACACGGGAGCGGATATCGGTTCACGTAGACCGATGTCGGGAACAGAAGCTCGAATTGACGAAGTCAACTCGAATCCTCATCAGGTAAGAACTCGCGAGGATGATTACGAGTTTCAGTTCATCCAGCGCGATAGAGACTTGTTGCGACGTGAGCTCGAGTTGGTGAGACGCGAAGCCGAATTGGAAGGCCGAACAAACGCGAGTGACGGCAGAAGCCCTGTTGCTAGCGAATATGGCGGCTACAACGTACGAATGATCAAGGACATGCTGAGTGAATTCGATGGCACCGGTAGTGAGTATTGGAAATGGGAACGGCAGGTCGAATTCTTGCGCGACACGTACAATTTAGACGACCGTGCGACGAGACTGCTGATAACCTCAAAGCTCACGGGAAAAGCTTTGAGATGGTTCCACTCGAGGCCTGAACATATAAGATTAAGTGCCACGGATCTTATGATTGAGCTGGAACAGATGTTTCATCATCGCCCAAGTAAATCACGCTGAGGAAAGAGTTTGAACGGCGAATATGGCAAATGGGCGAAACGTTTAACGAATATTGTCATGATAAAATAATTCTGGCGAACCAAGTACCGATCGAGTCTAGTGAAATTATTGACTATGTTATAGATGGTATACAGGATTCTAGGCTACAAGACCAAGCGAGGTTGCAGTGTTTCGAGAGCACGTCGAAGCTTACGAAAGCTTTTGAAAATATTACACTGAGGGGTCATCCAAAACCCGAACGCAGCACTACGAGTAAGGATCCGATGAAACCGAGGAAGGATGTTAAGACAACAACACCTGAACGTACCGAGGCCAATCCAGTGCAAAAGGGGACCATGAAATGTTTCAATTGCAAAGAAAAGGGTCATCGCGCAGCTGAATGCAGAAAACCACGAGTCGTAGTCTCTGGAAAAACCAACGATCAAGTCAACGACTCGAAGGGCGAGGCGGCGAAACTGTCAGTAGAGACAAATTTGATTCAGAAGTCTTCTGATATCGAACCGTATGAAGTATCTGTCCGCTATAAGGCATCCGATAACGAAAGTGACGCGCGTTTATACTGTTTTAAAGCTATTGTAGACACCGGATCGCCGATTAGTTTGATAAAGCCTAAACATGCACCGATTAATTGTTGTCTTCCCGTCGCGACACATGATTATCGATACAATGGCATTAATAATTCGCAGTTAAAATTACTAAGCACTTTTGAGAAGAATGTTAGCATAAACGATATAGATGTACGTATTAAGTTTTTCGTTATACCTGATACTACGATGAATGCAGACGCGCTATTAGGAAGAGATTTCCTCTCGAATCCCGCAATAAAAGTAGAAATCGATGAGACACTACGGATCTCGCGGAATACGTTTAATTCTTCAAAAAAGGATGATTTCACTAAACAGATATTACATATCGACTATGTAGACCAAGTGAAAGATCAATTCGAACTAAATGTTAATCCAAATGCTCCTGGCGACGCGGTAATGAAAGTAAAAGAAATATATACCGATGAGTACCTTACTGGGGAAGAGTCATCTCCACCGGTATGCGAGCCCGAAATGACTATATGTTTAAAACACGAACAACCAATAAGTTTTCGAGCACGACGATTAGCACACGCGGAAAAATTAAAACTTAAGATTATTTTAGACGATTTAACTAAGGAGGGAATAATTAGAGAAAGTACATCTCCATATGCTAGCCCCATAGTTCTAGTTCGGAAAAAGACAGGAGATGTGAGACTATGCATTGATTTTAGGGAGTTGAACAAGATTACGATTAAGGACAATTTCCCTACCCCCATTATAGAAGATCAATTGGATCAATTGAAAGATAAGAGGATTTATAGTAGTCTAGACTTAAAAAATGGATTTCACCATGTAAGAATGGCTGAATCTTCGATTAAATACACTGCTTTTATTACGCCTCTAGGATAATTTGAATATCTAAGAATGCCGTTTGGTTTGGCAAATGCGCCCCGAGTATTTCAACGGTACGTTTATGCTATATTTAAATCGCTGATAGAGAAAGACAGAATTCTAATATCAGGTATAGTAAAAAGAAATCCATTATTTTTGCATGAAATTGAAGGCTTTAATTACCATAGTTAGAATGATCCGATTTAGGTCAAATATGCGCCGTTTTGATCGATAACATGTTGCCATTTTGAAGGTAATTTCATTATGACTCTCTCATAGAAACCCTCGTCCCTATTGGCAAAAAATTGAGACAGTCGATTTTCACAAGCCTCTCTTGAAGCGAATTTTTCACCAGCAAAATTGTTCGCCATGGACAGGAACAGATGGTAATCACTTGGTGCCAGGTCCGGACTATAAGGTGGATGCATAAGAACCTCCCAACCAAGCTCCCGGAGCTTCTGGCGAGTCACTATCGATGTGTGTGGCCTGGCGTTGTCCTGATGGAACACAATTCCTCTCCTATTGGCCAAAGCTGGCCGCTTCTGGGCGATTGCTTCCTTCAGACGGTCCAATTGTTGACACTACAGTTCCGAGTTAAAAGTTTTGCCGTAGGGGAGCAGCTCATAGTAGATAATTCCCTGCCAATCCCACCAAACACACAGCAAAACCTTCCTGGCCGTCAATCCTGGCTTGGCCACTGTTTCCGCCAGCTCACCGCGATTCGACCACGACCGTTTTCGCTTGACGTTGTCGTAAGTGATCCACTTTTCATCACCAGTGACCAACCGCTTCAGAAATGGGTCGATTTTGTTGCGATTCAGCAGCGATTCGCAGATGGAAATTCGGTCCATGAGGTTTTTTTTCGTTAACTCGTGTGGCACCCATACATCGAGCTTCTTTTTGTATCCAGCCTTATTCAAATGGTTCCAAACGGTTTTTTGTGCAATCTTTAGCTCTTGGGCAATCGAAACAGTGCTTACATGACGGTCGGACTCGACAATGTCCATGATTTTATCGATATTTTCGACAATTGGCCTTCCAGTGCGTGGTGCATCTTTGACATCGAAATTACTGGAACGGAATCGACGAAACCAAAATTGCGCGTGATTGGCTGTTACAGTATCAGGACTATAAACACTATTCACATTTTCAGCCGCCTGGCTTGCGTTTTCGCCTTTATCGAAGAAAAACTGTAAAATATAGCATATTTTCTCTTTGCTAGTGTCCATCTTTGACGCGCGCTCAAACAAAACTGAGTCAACTAATCACAAAACCGTCAAAAAAGTTTTTTTAGTAGAAATCTGATCTTTCTAATGCCATCCAGTGGAACCCGATCGGACTTATACAACGCGAGATACAGATAACTAAAGCCATCTATTGGAAAAATGATGGATTTCTTTTTACTACACCTGATATATGGACGATATATTGATTGCCACGGAGAATTTGGAAGAGCATTTCGATATTTTACGCGAAGTATTTAAAATAGCGCAGCGACATAAATTTCAATTTCGATTGGATAAATGTTCTTTCTTATATCATAGGATCATTTACCTAGGTTATTATGTCGATCAAAATGGTGTTCAACCGAGTGCAACAAACATTGAATCAATTATTAATTACCCTGTGCCGCATAATAGGAAAGAAGTCCAACGCTTTATAGGACTGGCTAATTATTTTAGAAAGTTTATTCTCAAATTTTCCATGATAGCGAAACCGTTATAACTTATTGAAGAAAGGTGCCGAGTTTAAATTTGGAGTTGAAGAGAATAACGCACTTGATACGTTGAAAGAACACTTGTCTAAGAAGCCAACATTAGCTATTTATTGTTCGACTGCAGTTACCGAGCTGCATTGTGATGCAAGCGCGAGCGGATTTGGTGCTATCTTATTACAGAGGCAAAGCGATGGCCAATTGCGGCCGATATCTTATTTTAGTCATCGGACAACTCCTGCAGAATCTCGTTATTCTAGTTTCGAATTGGAGTGTCTAGCAGCTGTCTATGCGATAAAAAGATTCCATGTGTATCTGATTGGAATTCGATTTAAAATTATCACCGATTGTGATAGCTTCCGACTTACACTTAGCAAACAAACAATCAATCCGCGAATAGCTCGATGGGCCATGTTTCTACAGCAGTATGATTATGAAATAATACACCGACCTGGTAAGCGGATGGCACACGTAGATGCTCTCAGTCGGTGCAATAGCGTTTTAGTGCTGGAAGGTAATACATTCGAACAGACTCTTTCGATCAAGCAGGATCTGGACCAGAAAATACGTGAAATTAGAGCAAAGCTAGAAAAAACGGATGATAAATTGTACGAACTTCGAAACGGACTAGTCTACCGAAAGATCAATAAGCGTAAATTACTCTTTTATGTACCGGAGTCTATGGAGTATAACGTTATACGGTCATGCCATGACGACTTAGGTCATGTAGGAACTCATAAAGTAATGTCGAATATCACTAAAATATACTGGTTCCCAGATATGCAACACAAGGTGAAAAGTTATATACAAAATTGCTTAAAATGCGTAGAATTTTCTCCACAAAGTGGTAAATCTGAAGGCTATTTGCATGTTATACCAAAAGGAGATCTACCGTTTCAAACATATCATATCGATCATTATGGACCGCTTGAAAAAACCGGCAAAGGTTATCGATACATATTCTCGATTATAGATGGCTTCACCAAATTTATGAGACTTTACCCATGTAAATCTACTACCGCTAGTGAATCCATTAAACATGTAAAGGAGTATTTCCGAGACTATAGTAAACCGCGACGTTTGATTAGCGATCGTGGCAGTGCATTCACGAGTGACGAATTTCGAAGTTTTGTTAAACAAGAATCTATAGACCATGTATTAGTCGCAGTAGGCACGCCACGTGCTAACGGACAAATCGAACGGCTAAATCGAGTCTTGACTCCTATGATAGCGAAGCTGTCCAACGACCCGAAAAAATGGGATCAAGTTCTCCAATTAGTAGAGTATTCAATAAACAATACAGTTTGTAAATCCACCGGAAACACTCCTAGCAAGTTGTTATTTGGGATGGATCAACTCGGACAAGTCAATGACGTTTTACGTTTGATCATAAACGGTAGCAATGCGGAAATCCGAGATTTGTCGGGATTAAGAAAAATAGCCTCGGATAAAATTATTGATAGTCAAGCAGCGAACAAAAAAGCGTACGATCACACTCGCAAAGAAGCGACTGTCTACGGGATAGGTGATTATGTTGTGATCGCGAATGTGGATGTTACTCCAGGGGTGAATAAGAAGTTCATTCCGAAGTACAAGGGCCCGTACATTATACATAAAGTATTAGGTTCCGATCGATACGTCGTGCGTGACGTCCCAGGATTTCAAATCACCCAACTACCGTATAATGGCGTAGTATCTGCAGACCGCATGAAACCGTGGATAAAAGATTAGTTATCGCTAACATTACTTTTAATTATATGTTAATTCCAGTCATATATTCTGATATTTCTTAATGTATCTAGTAGACGTAACCCATGATTTATTTTAAAATTGTACTCAGTATTATACTGTGATGTCATCTGTTCAAGTTCACCTGTTAAAAGATAGTATTTCATTTTAAGTTCAATTTATGTTATAAAGTCGATCGGGACGACCAACCCGTCAGGATGGACGAGTTGTAGGAGTATAGAATATCCCGTGCATTTTGAAGCGTCGTATCGTGGCAGTGGCGCGCCCTACCTCCTCTCCGGCCCGCTGGTAGGAGGCGCGTGTCGTTTGTTTTAGAGAGTCGGCTTTTGTCAAGACTGCGAGAAGGAAGAAATAAGGAGAAGCTCCTCAGAGCATAGAGAGTGCATTTATTATTCGGAGAGAGCATTTATCTCTGTAGGAAGGAATTCCTACAAATTAAAGCAATAACTTGAGCAGCCTTTACAGGATTTATCGTCGACGCAATAATTTCGATGCGAAACAATCAATTATGGTTTAAATTGATGAAGTTGCACGAAGTAACGCACCTCGAAAGGAAAAGATCACGGAAAAAGAAAAGTCGCACGAGGCAGCGCTTATCGGAGTGAACACGTTCGAAAAAGGAAAATTGTTTGTCTTTGTTTATTGTCTTGGCACATACATTTAAGAAAAATCCAGTCAAGCCAGGCGTTAAAAGCCCGGCGCACCGACAGAATCTCAGTCAAGCCAGAACGTAAGCCTGGCGTACTGACAAACTCGCGAAGTCCAGCGTACAAGAGATAGTGCCACTAGCAGTGGACCGTACGAAGGCCAAAAGCTGTACGAAGGCAATCTCTGATCGTCTCCGCGGGCACTCTTGTATGCCCTGGGCAGCTCGAACTCGCGTGCGAGCCGAGAGGCTCGCGCGCGCGACAACCCAGATCGCCGCGTCGCGGCGGCTCCGTGGACTAGGAGCGCCAGGGAATTTCGACGTTCAGGTGGCGTCCAGCGACTCGGCATCCCGCGCGCCGGGTCATCGCGAACTCAGACGCGATCCTGAACAGCATATTCAATCTGTGTACCATAATGGCCAATCGTATGGAGAAGGTAGAGAGCTAGGGACAGCTTCGCGAACTAAAGTGTATACCACAGTGATCATGCGTAACTGAAGGGTAAAGAATGATAACTTTTGATAAAAATTAAATTTCCAATTCGCAAAATTGTGTAAATTATTGTATAGAGAATAATGAACGCCGCTATTGAAATTATGAAAGAGCCAAACGAACTGCAGAGCCTCTTAGCCCCTTAAGCCTCGCTGAATCGACATTTGTTGCAAATTCGAAATTGAATATCTCGACACCTAAATATCCTAGCAGCAAATTTCAAAAACGGTTTGAAAGCTTTGAAACCGTACTTTTCGAAAGATCTATCGAAATTGTGCGCAACGATATTTTTTCAAAATGGCGGGTGATAAAAAGGAGAACATGAAAAGTTGCTAAAAAAAGGTTCGAGCGTGCGACGGCGCATGGAGCAAAGTAAGTGTCGCAGCTCAATGGGACGAAAAGTACTTAAAAGTATAGAATGTTTTCTTTAAAATACTTCGTTATAGAGCTTGATGCGATACTTATTCACTGAATTATGCAAATTTAACAAGAAAACCGCATTTTTAGCAAAATTTGGAACAACTCAGTGAAAAATGATCACATCGAGCTCGGTAAAGTAGCATTTTAAAGATAACACTCTATACTTTCATGTGCATTTGGTCCCATTACGCTGCGATACCTGATAAACACCATGCACCATCGCAAACACGGACCTTTGATTATCAATTTTGCATCCTCTCACTTTATCATCCGCCATTTTGAAAAATGGCCGAGCATAATTGCCATTCAGATATTCTTAAAGAGGACGTTTCAAGCTTCATTTTGCATTTCTGCGCATATTTGTATCTTCATTATTTACCAAGTTATGATCATTTGAAATTTTGTAATTTTTTCCCAAATTTTTAGTGTACCGGGTTTTTGCGTTTGAGTGTATAAACAAAACGATATCACTGCCCTATGTGCTCCTTTAAATCATGCAACTTTTGTCTGAAACATTTTTCGATTTAACACAGTGTTTCTCGATCATTTATTAGCGCTTAATTAATTGTTTTATCGTTCGCCACGTTCAGGGAGATACGTCGAGACAAGCCAAGTTACAAATGAACCATGCGTTCCGGCTACCAGTCAATGATGTCTATCAACTACGCACGCATCAATGGTGTACTGTCGGACGACAATCATCCTGATCGTAAATGATATCTGAAGCACAGTTCTACGGTTGAGTCTACTGTTCTACACAATAGCGTCGATTTGACAGATTGACTATATCGTGAACTCACCATAGCATTGAGTTGCTCGGTAAGAATTTAATTGCGGTTTTTTTTTTCAATCATATTTTATTGTACACCTTGTTATTACAGATTACAGGTACGCTGTAAATTAAGAGAAAAATAGAACTTACGTTATCACTGCTACTAACGGCCACTGACTTGGTCATACTGTACAATCATACTGGACAAACTATATTGGACAGGCAACGCTTATGATTATTTTCTCCCTTGCGAATAGGAGGCCGAAGTTATTGGACGCTTTTTGAACAGCGTCGCACGTTCAGTTCTTTGCAATCATCGAGTTTCATTGGACTGTGATGTAAGCGTGATATCGCAGCTATCTAATGCTTCGCCTGATGTAATCGAACGAGCTGGACAACGAAAGCTTCTTTGCTATATTATACGTCTCGAATAAAAATAAATAAGAATCCAATGTACCACGTTAACCAATAAAACGATTACTTTTGATATCTCTACATTTTCTCTTAACACTATTCAATCCAGACGACGATGTGCCTGGTCGTGATCTCCTGCGTCGTCCATCTTCTACATTTCTGCTTAATGAATAGGCATTTACAATTGGAAGAATTTCCGAAGCGATATTGTCCGAAACTTTATCACTATCACGCAAATCTGCGCTCTTGCCGCTGCTGAAAACTGCGCTTGCATCAATGCGAGGAGTTTCGTTATTTACATAGCCCTTATCGTCGCTGAGATCTGCGCTCATGTCGCCATTGAGATCTGCGCTCTTGCCGCCGCTAAAATCTGCGCTTGTATCGATGCGAGGAGTTTCGTTATTTACATAGCTCTTATCGTCGCCGAGATCTGTGCTCATGTCGCTGTTGAAATCTGCACTCTTGCCGCCGCTGAAATCTTCGCTCTTGTCTCCGCTGAAATCCGTATTTGCGTTAATGCGAGCAGTTTCGTCGTTTACATAGCTCTTGTCGCCGCTGAAATCTTCGCTCTTGTCTCCGCTGAAATCTGCACTCGCGTCAATGCGAGCAGTTTCGTCGTTTATATAGCTCTTGTCGCCGCTGAAATCTTCGCTCTTGTCTCCGCTGAAATCTGCACTCGCGTCAATGCGAGCAGTTTCGTCGTTTACATAGCTCTTGTCGCCGTTGAAATCTTCGCTCTTGTTTCCGCTGAAATCCGTATTTGCGTTAATGCGAGCAGTTTTGTCGTTTACATAGCTCTTGTCGCCGCTGAAATCTTCGCTCTTGTTTCCGCTGAAATTCGCATTTTCGTCAATGCGAGCAGTTTCGTCGTTTACATAGCTCTTGTCGCCGCTGAAATCTTCGCTCTTGTCTCCGCTGAAATCTGCACTCGCGTCAATGCGAGTAGTTTCGTTGTTTACATAGCTCTTGTCGCCGTTGAAATCTGCGCTCGCGCGAGAAATTTCATCGTTTTCGTTGTTCATGCTGTCTGTTGCACCACTATGCATATTAATATCAGTACAATTACTCACACCACCTTGCTCGTTCGGAGCGATACTGTCGTGCGCATTTTTCGTGTTGTGACCGGAATTTTCAGCGTTCTCATAATGCCGCGCGTATTCACTGTCCTTCCAAAAACGTACCCAATTTACGAAACGTGAGTTCATGTTAGACAGTTGCTTGACGTACGTACGAATTTGATCGTGAACCGAGTTATCATGCGCAATCCACATATGCACAATCAAAGCTACGATGAGAAGCAAAATTATAGAAAGAATGGTTAAACGAGACGACTACACCAGTTGACCACGGTCGCCATTTAGATGGCCGCGTTCATCTCGAGAGGTTTGCATAGAATCCATTGTTCGACTCGCACCTTCTGCTGTACACAAACACCATCTGATCTTAGTAATCGCGACTCCTCACAGGAAGTCGTAGGTTTCTTTCGTTGATAAATCTCTTGTCACCAAAGACGACGTTACAACGTTTCTGCGACTTTTCGTTTGCTCCGTCACAGTTGACGATACAATAGCTCGAGTTTAGCACCTACTGCGCAATTCCTTTTCATCGGCGAATATCATTTCAGCGAGCGTTCGTTCGTTTGACGCATGCTTCAGATCATCGTGAATCAAGTGTTCGATACTCATAATGAAAGTCATAATCAATGCCACTCGTCGATCACATTGCGACGAATATAGATTATCATTCCAATACGATGATCGATCATGTAGCGACTTTGCAGGTTCATCATTTTTTATTCGATCGTCTCGGATACCTTCGGCCAACAGAACGCCACGCTCCACATCGGTCGGATCGCACACGATATAAAGTTTTCGCGTATTCGCATCTAACCAAGCGCCGAACAGTCGCGCATTTCGATATTCCGTTGACGAGTAACCTGCGCGACGTAACGCCACGTCCGACATGCGATAGACTTTTTCGATGTCATAAAAATATGAAAAGTACAAGGAGACGCATTGGAGAACGTATTCGTGATCGATTCCGGTGGACAACGTGCCAATTAGGCATCCGGGTCCTCCCAGACACTGGCTAGCAGGATCCGCGCATCTGTGAGACAGTTGTCCAACTTGGTCTGAATACTGCCTATCGCGATAGCGCAATGTCTCTTCCACGAATAACGAACGCATCAACAGTTCTCTGTCGAAATCACGTCCTATCGCATACACGATTCGCAACTCACGCAGTGGTTTCTCGATGAATTGTCGTTCGTATTCGATTCGACAGCATCGTCCTGGGACGAGACGACGTGCACGTATAGCTTGCTGATATCGCCAACGATGAACCTCCTTAGGCCCCTTTTTACACTCATTCGTAACTTGCAAAGACATGTTGCGCATATTCTCTCTCTCTCTCTCTCTCTCTTTCTCTCTCTCTCTCTCTCTCTCTCAACTTATTCACTCGTGGCCATAACGAAAAGCGTGACTTCAGAACTGCCTCATATTGTAGGCAGTCCCGATATATATTTTTCGCATCGCGGTCGCTCACGTTTTGTTCTATCGATTCGAGCCGGTCGACAGCGCAAAAAATTGTCCATTCTATATATGTTAGCGCAAATACCGGAGTACAGAGCAGTAATCCCTGACTCTATTGTACTTCTTGACTGTTCTATGATAGAGGAGATGCGAGTGTCCCGATTCGGCGCAGAGTGAGAGAGGGAACGGTAGGCCGCTAATCTGTACATGTAAAAGAGATGTTGGTGGAAAAGTTGTTTCGTGCGAAGGGATTGGGGGGGGGGGTCGCACGTATGCTTTAATTTTGGCATTAACTGTCTCTGGTCTTGCCAAGTTTTGTCTGAACACATGCGCCTATTTGTGTTTCGCTATAATTTTTGGCTACTTCTTCGCAATCATCAAGTCTGAGTCGTCGATATTTTCATTACGTCTGTCGCTCTCGTTTTATGTGAAGAGATATCGAAATACGAGCGGAATAACATATTCGACTTTGACTATATTGTGTTACAAAAGTATCTCATCTCGTCCGTAAAACACGTTCAAAATGATTCTAGTTGGCTCATTACGACCTTCGCTATGGCTAAAACACTATCTAATATTTCTATCATCATCATTGTGGCTTCAACCAACTTTACATTTGCTGCGTGGAGTGTCACAATGTCAGCATTCAGAACAGTATCGCTGTTTACATCGCCAATGTTGTCGTACACTTTGCCGCTGAAATCTACAGTCGCCTTCCCACTCTAATTGGCGCAATTCTCATCGTATCACTCTGCGCTTTTCTCAGCGCTAGAATTAACTTTCTATCCTCCGCTTCAGAATTTGTGCTCTCGTCGCCATGCGCGTTTGTATCCATACGGTTGCTCACACCTTCACGTTCGTCCAAATCGGTAGCCACGAAACTGTGACCACGAAGCAGGGGCACCCTCCAACTCCTTGCTTTGTTTTTTGCCCCTGTCAGTGTCGCTCATTTCACTCCGAGCAGCATTAGGAGCGCGCACGAGAGTATCGTTCGTAGCGACACCGTCGTGTGTATTTTCCATGTCGCGATCGAAATTTTCAGTGTTACCATACGCAATCAACATATACATAATCAAAGCTACGATACCGAAGAGAAAAATTATAGAAAAAATGTGTAAACGAGACGACCACGCCAGTTTACCACAGTCACTATTTCGATGTCGGCATTTATCTCGAGACGTTTGCATCGAATCCTTCATTAGACTCGCACTTTCTGTTGCCTCTTAGTAGTAGTCGTGATTCCTCATAGGAAGTCGTAGATTTCTTTCGTTGATCAATATTTTGTCATCACAGATGATGTTACAACGCTCCTGCGACTTTTTCGTTTGCTCCGTCACAGTTGACGATACAATAGCTCGAGTTTCGCACCTACCGTGCAATTCCTTTTCATCGGCGAATTTCAGCGAGCGTTTGTTCGTTTGATGCATGCTTCAGATCATCGTGAATCAAGCGTTCGATACTCATAACGAAAGCCATAATCAACATCACATTCGT
Source organism: Harpegnathos saltator (assembly GCF_003227715.2). Lineage (NCBI taxonomy): Eukaryota > Metazoa > Arthropoda > Insecta > Hymenoptera > Formicidae > Harpegnathos > Harpegnathos saltator. The sequence continues at coordinate 634 of NW_020230657.1, read as the reverse complement.
CGACCACATCGCGAAGAATATAAATTATCGAATCACGTTACGACGGATATAAATCATCGTATTCCAATACGATGATCGATCATGTAGCGTACTTTGCAGGTACTTCTTCACAATCACCGCTAAATCGTCGATATTTACATTGCGTCTGTCGCTCTCGTTTTATGTAAAGAGATCTCGGAGTACGGACGGAATAAAATATTCGATTTTGGCTGTACACAAGGTGTCTCATTTTAAGTGATATGGGCGATTATCTCGCAAATCGATGATTTTAGTGAAACATTTTTCGAATGAAAGTTGCATTGCTTGAAGAGGGACATATGATAGAAATATGGACTTGACCTTGAGTGACCTTGTCAAAATCAGGTCAAAGTCATTAATGTTTTTTCAAACGGAAACCCCTATTTTTTATTACATATTCTTGTAGCTTATCTCGAGAGCTTTCCAAAACACTATAACAAAGTTACGTTTTATTGGGTACTTTCCGAGTTACGAAGCTTGAAAGTTAAAGTAAGACCGATCACTGATCCGGCAGCCAACTAAAGCAAGACTTATCAACGGCTGAAGACATAGTCGAATTGATATTGGAAAGACGTTGGAATAAATGTGTTAAAGTTTCAGGAGATTACATTGAAAA